>NC_133197.1:4312500-4335000 GCF_049306965.1 Danio rerio
TTTTACAATGTGCTGAAAATGCTGTGTGGTCCATTGATGCATCCAATCACACACCTTTTTATCATCACATGATCTATTAACCATTACACGCATATGATCACACTGGTGTGATCAGCCTTGGCTGGTCCCTGAAGCGTACGATCTCTCCAAAGTTATCAGCCTTGGCAGGTCCATAAAGTGTATAATCACACCGGTGTGATTAGAACGCTCTAAGCACACATTTTCAACTGTAAAATTCAAATCTGACGCCGCACTAAGGCACAGAAAGAGCTGCACTGCGCTTTTCATAAATCACAATTTATCCGTGCTTTCAAACAAAAAACCTTTAACACTTGAAACATGTTATCAACATAAAATCATGCTACCGACATGCTAATTCATAGTAGTATCATGCTTACAACATGCTAATGCACATAGGAAAGATGCTATCATGCTAATTCATACTAGAAACATGCTAATGACATGCTAGTTCATTCTAGAATCATACTAACAACATGCTAGTAACTTGCTAAATAGTGTTAAAATTATTCTAGAAACATGTTAATTCATGTTATGCTAGCGACATGCTATTTCATGCTAAAAACAAGATAAGTAATGCCTGAAACATGCCATAAGTGTGCCTACAAACTTTAAAATCTAGTTATTTACTATAGTTTTAATCTGAAAATTACTTTGAGGAATAGTTATTTGAAATGTTTTATTTTTTTTTAAGTTGAAACTGAATAAATGTTTAATATCAAACGGTCATCAAATGAAAGCATAAATATTTATTTATTATATAAATAAATATTTAATTTATTAATTTAAAAATATAAATATTATTATATAAATATTTATTATATAAATATTTTCGAATTTTACTTTTAACAGGTAAAATTTGAAATTTTAACAGAAATTTTAAAAATTCAACAATGTCAAGTCAGACAGTGGAGGTTTGATCAGATCTGCAGCTGACGGAGGATCATGGCAGCCTTACAGACCTCTAATTTCACCGGTCGAAATCTCGTCTCTCGCTCAGAACATTGATCTGAAGAGCAGATCCAGACATTGACCCGACACAGAGGCATTGTGGGATACGCTGAGAGCCACACAATGAGCTGTGATTTACAGCTGGACTTCAGTGTCCTGCCGCTGACATTGATCCACTGTCACTCCGAGCTCCTGATGATAGGATTATTATGCAGAAAATCACCACTTCTGGATGGAGGGAGGTTAGAAATGATCTAACCACTATCAGGAGTCATCAAGTCAACAAATACAGCTAAAACAAATCACATTTCATAGGAACACTTAGAAATAATAAATAATTTAACCATTATAACTGAATAAAAAAAATTAGGAGGGGAAAAAATTGGGAAAATTAAAGGTTTCAGCTGGGAGCATTTTTGTAGTGCAGTGATAATCGGTTGCTATGACAGTATTTGTTGACACTCAAAAAATGTTGTGCAAACAGTCGAAACAAAAAAATGGGGAGGGGGTCGGATTTGATCTTGAACTTGCTGACGAAAGTTAAGAACTTTAATGGGGAGTGTGGGGGAGGGGTGTCACAGACAAAACTGAAAAGCAGAGGTGGTGGTGTGGGGAGGGTGTATGGTGGGCCCTTAATAGTATATCTTTGGAAGCACCAAAACAGCATGGGCCCTAACTTTTCCCACCCCTTAGTGGCGCCCCAGTATAATGTTCCTCAAATGTGTGCTGTTCAGATCATAAAAGTTTTTTTTAGATGCAAACTATTTATTTATTTATTTATTGGACTGTTGTAAACATTGTGCAAATACTGCAGTTTGGTTTTTGATTGGGCTACCTGAAAACATGCTTTCAGATTTAAAAGAGTACCCCAACAATTACTAAAGCCAAAAAAAAAAAAAAAAAAAAATCAGAAGGTACATTAAATGGCTTAGCAGATTTTAGAATAGTAAATTTTCGGTGGCCGAAAATTAGATTTATCAAAATCGATACATCTTGATTCATCATGAATCTCTACGTCTCTGTGACCGAAATTTCGATTTCAACACACTCATGGAATCCCATTGTTGCACATTTCTGCTGTGTAATTTATCTCTTAGATCATCATAAAGTGAAGAAGTGAAGAGCTTTACATTGTTATTGACAGAAATTTTATCGCAATTCGATATAGTATCATTTATCGGCCCAGCCCTAATTCACCTACATTTTTTACTAATTAAATCTCTTTAGCAAGTTGTTAACACATTTTAGCATGAATTGGCATGTTTTGTTATGTTTTTAGCATAAATTAACAAGTGGTTAGCATGTTTTAGTATGATATAGCATAAGTTAGTAATAATTAACAAGTTGCTAGCATGATACTGGGCAATCTTGATAGTTTTTTTTTTTTTTTTGAATGATAACGATATTCGATAGAAGTTGTTATGCTTCCAGATTTAAAAGAGTACCCCAACAATGACTGAAGCCACAAAAATTAGATGGGCCATTAAATGGCATAACATAAATTAGGTGAATTATTTTTCGGTGGCCGCAAATTTGATACATCTCGAATGTATCGAATTCGATACATCTCATAGGCCGAAAATTTAATATCAACACACTTTAAGATTCCCATTGTTGCACTTTTCTGCTGTGTAACTGGCTCTCAATATAGAGTAAAAATGTCTAGAGCTTATTGTTATTGACATACATTTTATCGCGATTCCATATAGTATCATTTATCGGCCCTGCCCTAATTCACCTACATTTTTTACTAATTAAATCTCTTTAGCAAGTTGTTAGCATATTTCTAGCATGATTTAGTATGTTGTTTGGTATGTTTCTAATACGAATTTACAAGTTTTTAGCATGTTTTTAGTAAGAATTAGCATGAATTAGTTAGTGCTAACAAGTTGCTAACATGATCCTGAGCGATATGCCAAAAGTTGCAATCTTGATAATTACTTTCCATACTGAATAATAATGACACATATTTTGATACAAGTTAATGCTTTCAGATTTAAAAGAGTACTCCAACAATTACTAAAGCCAAAAAGAAAAAACAAAAAAAAAACAAAGGGTACAATAAATGGCTTAGCAGATTTTAGACCAGTAAATTTTCGGTGGCCGAAAATTTGATTTATCAAAATCGATACATCTCGATTCATCTTGAATCTCTATATCTCTGTGGCCGAAATTTCGATTTCAACACACTCATGGAATCCAATTGTTGCACATTTCTGCTGTGTAATTTATCTCTTAGATCAATATAAAGTGAAAAAGTGCAGAGCTTTACATTGTTATTGACAGAAATTTTATCACGATTCTATATAGTATAATTTATCGACCAAGCTCTAATTCACCTACAATTTTTACTAATTAAGTCTCTTTAGCAAGCTGTTAACACATTTTAACATAAATTAGCATGTTTTGTTATGAATTAGCATGAATTAGTTAGTAATAATTAACAAGTTGCTAGCATGATACTGGGCAATCTTGATAGTTATTTTTTATTGAATAATAACTATATATTTTGATAGAAGTTGTTAATGCTTCCAGATTTAAAAGAGTACCCCAACAATGACTGAAGCCACAAAAATTAGATGGGCCATTAAATAGCATAACTTAAATTTGGCCGATAAATTTTCGGTGGCCGAAAATTTGATACATCTCGAATGTATCGAATTCGATGCATCTTGTTGGCCGAAAATTCAATATCAACACACTTTTAGATTCCCATTGTTGCACTTTTTGCTGTGTAACTGGCTCTCAATATAGAGTAAAAATGTCTAGAGCTTATTGTTATTGACATACATTTTTATCGCGATTCGATATAGTATCATGTATCTGCGCAGCCCTAATTCACCTACATTTTTTACTAATTAAATCTCTTTTTACCTCACAGAATCATTCCTGTAACTTCAGAAGACTCTTTTGAGTAGCTTTTGTTTTATTGTAAGATGTCTGTATGGTTAACCGTCTGAATCTGATTGTTTACGGTGCTGTGTGTGTCAGACTGTCAGCATCTGCTCTCTGGCCTGAAGCGCTGTAATGTGAGTTTACTCCGATGAAGACGTTTGGTTTTACAGCTGTTTAATCCACACTTGTAGCTTTTAATTATGTATGCATAAAAAAACCCCTCATAAACATTCACGACTGCCACTCTGCAAAGTTACTTTCCAAAAAAGATTTATGATATTGAACAACTGCATGAACAAATCTCAACAGCAGACATTATATTTCAACCCCATGGGCCTATTTACCTCCAGTTTAATCAAATTAAATTATTGCAAATTTGTTAAAATGAAGTGGAATTAAGCTAACAATGTTTTCGTATATTTTACATTTTGGCACTCGCTTTTATTTTCTGTTGTTTTTATGAATGAGTTAATACAAATTAGCGAGTTGCCAGCATGTTTCTAGTATGAACTACCATTAATTGGTTAGTAATAATTAACATCAATTAACAAGTTTCTAGCATAATTCTGGCATGAATTTGCATGTTTAGAGTTATTTAAGATGAATTAGCAAGTTGTTAGCTCATGCAATTGGGCTGAATAACCCATCAGTCTGTATTCGTGCACTCGTCTGAAAAAAAGAGAAAGCGAGTTTGACGGACTGAGGCCGGTTAAAGGTTGACCCACAGACGCTGGTCTTCATTTCTGTGTTAAAGCTCAGTGTCTCCTCAGATCGATGCCGGTCTGTTTTTAGCTCAGGATGAACTGGAGACGCTCATGTTTGACCCTCAAGGTCTCCAGAAGATCGGCTAATGACGCCACGCGCTCTTCATTATTATCCGTGCTTCAGACACTGACCTCAGATCAGGCCGAGAGGCACAGAGGGTGAACGGAAGAGACCGCAGACTGACCGCAGACGCTTAAGAGGCTCATATCAGCTTGAAGACAAAATGCTAGATTTTAGACAAATAGGAAATTGTGCATCATGTTCAGTTCATGTTTACAAATTGAAGATAGCATTTGAATAAAAAAAAATACTGTATACATACTACTGGTATAAATATGACAACTACTACAGAAGGTTTTAAACATTAAATAATTGTTGCACACACACACACACACACGTGTATATATATATATATATATATATATATATATATATATATATATATATATATATAAATATATATATATATATATATATATATATATATATATATATATATATATATATATATATATATATATATATATATAAATATATATATATATAAATATATAAATATATATATATATATATATATATATATATATATATATATATATATATATATATATATRTGTGTGTGTGTGTGTGTGTGTGTACATACACTACCGGACAAAAGTCTGGTCGCCTGTCCAAGTTTTATGAACAACAAATAATAACTTGACGACTTCTAGTTGATCATTTGGTATCAGAAGTGGCTAATATGAAAGGCAAAGGCCTCTAGATTACACTTATTTTACCACAATAAAATATGATCATGCCTTGATTTTGAATGATATCATTAGAACAGTAAGCTCAGTAAGGTTGAAATGCTCAGTAAGGTTCATGTCTGGTGACTGGGCTGGTCAATCCTGGAGCAGCTTGACCTTTGCTTTCAGGAGCTTTGATGTGGAGGCTGAAGTATGAGGAGCGCTATCCTGCTGGAGAATTTGCCCTCTCCTGTGGTTTGTAATGTAATGGGCAGCACAAATGTCTTGATACCTCAGGCTGTTGATGTTGCCATCCACTCTGCAGATCTCTCGCACGCCCCCATATTGAATGTAAGCACAAACCATGGTTTTTCCTACACCAAACTTGACTGATTTCTGTGAGAATATTGGCTCCACGCTTGGTTTCCAGTAGTTCTTCTGCAGTATTTTTGATGATTAGGATGCAGTTAAATTAATTGGAAAAATCCACCTTCCGCCACTTTTCTAAATGATCAACTAGAAGTCAAGTTATTATTTGCTGCTCTTACAACTGGGATCAACAACAACACTGTTTATGTGTGTTTATTGCTATATATATATATATATATATATATATATATATATATATATATATATATATATATATATATATATACACATACAGTTAAAGGTAGAATTATTAGCCCCCTTTTGATTTTTTTTCCCTTTTTTAAATATTTCCCAAATAATGTTTAACAGAGCAAGTAAATTTTCACAGTATGTCTGATAATATTTTTTTCTTCTGGAGAAAGTCTTATTTGTTTTATTTCGGCAAGAATAAAAGTAGTTTTAAATTTTTTTAAAGTCATTTTTGGGAGAAAAATTATTAGCCCCTTTAAGGTAATTTTTTTCGATAGTCTCCAGAACAACCATCGATATACAATAACTTGCCTTATTACCCTAACCTGCCTAGTTAACCTAATTAGCCTAGTTAAGCCTTTAAATGTCACTGTAAGCTGTATAGAAGTGTCGTAAAACATCAAGTAAAATATTATTTACTGTCATTCAGGGGGACTAATAATTCAGGGGAACTAATAATTCTGACTTCAACTGTGTGTGTGTGTGTGTGTGTGTGTGTGTGTATTTATATATATATTTATATATATATATATATATATATATATATATATATATATATATATATATATATATATATATATATATATATATATATAAAGTAAATAAGATAATGTTAAAATAATAGTTTATTAAAAATATATTTTATAAAACTGTTCAGCAATTAGAAGCAATTAAAAAGTAATTCATGATATAGTTAAAACAATCTAAAACTTAACAATTTAAATATTAATTATACTTGCATTGATTAAAACAATAGAAATTAGAAAAAAATTTCATTACATTTTTTTAAACAAACTCTTTAGGACAGTAATTACTTGCCAATATTTATCATATAAATAAATAAAAATGTAAAAAAAAATACAATAAAATAAAATAAATGTAAACAATCATTTAAATGACTATTATTTCATTAAATTTACAAAAACCTTTAGTTTATTAAAATTACATTTCAGTTAATGTTTTAGCTGACAAATTACTGAGTACCAGCTGGTGTGCAAAATATATATATTTTATATTTTCATAATGTACAAAACTGCACTAAAAAGTAACTTAGTTACTTAAAGGGGACCTATTATGCATGCACTATTAAGTCTCTGATGTCCCTAGAGTGTGTAGTGAAGTTTCAGCTCAACAAGTGTGTATTTGCATGTGTGTGTAGGATTTGACAAACATGTTTGTGCGTGCATGTGTGTTTGTGTGCACAAGTGTGTATGTGTGTGCAAAATTTCAATTTGTGTGTTCTATCAACTCATACCAGGTTGGCTGCAGTAAGCCCGCTGGGTTACATTTGGGGGCTCGTCCGGGATAGGAGTAAGGTTTAGAGGTGAGAATGTTTTGGTGTCTGTCGCTTTAAATTAAAATAAGATTGTGCTCTTTTTTAGAAGAGGGCGGGGTTACAAATGCCTGTGTGTCAGCATAGTGGCAGATTCAGAACTCTAATGGTGGATGACTGCTTCTCACTCAGGGCTGTTTATGCTAATAAGGGTGAGATGGTCACTAGTGGGTGGGGTTTTTACCTCTCTGATGACATACATATGGAGAATGTCAATCGAAGTGTTTCTGCAGACTGTTTTTATAGAGTGTGACTATAAAAAATAAAACTAATTCATTATTACTATTAGAAGCCGATTATATTCACACACTGCTGCCACATAACTGTGTTTAAATCCCTCATTAAAGTGATTTTTCCATAATAGGTGCCCTTTAAGATGAAGTAAATTCGGTTATCAAGGTTTATTTTTTATAATATATTAATAATATAATAATCTACTGTAAAACAAAAATGGTCAAGAACATCGCAGTCCAGAAATGGTCATAAAGAGTTGAAGAAGTTGAAAAGTGTAATGTAAATGTTAGTCAAAACTTTCCACACACACACACAGAGAGCAGCTGGAATGACGCTGCATCTTTAAAATGATCAGACATAAATAAGACATTGGGTTGGAGGGCAGGATAATTGTGTATTGATTGTAAATAATAGAGCGGCCCCTGCGCGTTCATCACAATGAAGAGCCGCTGCAGCAGTCTGACGGGGCCCGAGGCCTCCGTGTCGCAGCTGCAGTCCTTTCACACTAACCATTGTGCTGTCCCAGCATGCCGTTCTGCAGACAGCAGCAGTTATTAAACTGAGGGAGTCTTGATGCGGCAGAGCGACTCTTCTAAAGCACACACACTCCTGAGGGCCCTTAAGAGCTGTGTGTGAAGATACGCATGATCTGTTTGGTGCAGTTCTGTGTCTGATACGAAACACAAACATACACACACCTGTACAGCTACCTTTATGGGAACATCTCACAGCTGTAATGACATTTCTACTGTACACACTGTAGTGTATAATCTCTAGCGCTAAACCAAGCCCTCACAGGAACCCATCTGCTGTTTTACACTTTCAAAACACTTCATTCTGAGCTTTTTACTCATGGAGACCAACACAAAGTCCCCACATGGTCAAAATAGTTTGTTTTGCTAAACTTGTGGGTGCAGAATATCAGAAATACAAGGTACACACACACACACACACACACACACTTGCATATGAACATACACACATTCACAATTGCGCACACACCTCTGACAGACCTACATACAGACCTACACGCATGCATCTGACAGATCTACATAGACACACATACACACACCCACACACATCTAACAGGCCTACGTGTGCACACACAGACCTGAGACCTACACATGCACACAACTGATCGATCTATATATTTCATTATAACCCACCTGTCCTCCTGCACCCAACCTGGTCTCAGCAGGGATCGAACCAGGGATTCTTTGTATGGGAGTCGGTTGCTTTAACACCAAGCCTAAGACCATGGCCGCTAGCGTCTGTCGCTAGAGCACCTTCAGAGGTCAGAGGAGTGAGGTTTACCTGCGTAGCACTTTGCTATCTGGCCTCTGTTAAACTCGCCCCCCTAAACCTCACTCCCATCCTAGACAAGCCCCCTAATGTAACCCAACAGTCCTATTATACCCAACTCGGTCTGGGCTGGGATCGAACCGGCGATTCTTTGCATGGGAGTCGGTTGGTCTAACAAGGGGCTAAAAACCAAGGCCTCTAGCGTCTGTCGCTAGAGCAACTTTAGAAGGTCAGAGGAGTGAGGTCCCTACTGAAAAAACAGCTTAAACCAAAGGGGTTAGAGGGGTTTTAGCCATTTTCAGGCTGGTTTCCAGCCATTTCCAGCCTGGTATTAGCTGGTCAGGCTGGGAGATGACCAGCTAAAACCAGCTTGACTAGCCTAGCCAGTCTGGGAGCCCAGCCAAAACCAGCTATGTCCAGCTTAAACTAGGCTGGTCAAGCTGGTTTTAGCTGGATTTGGCAGGTCACTTTCCAGCCTGACCAGCTAAGACCAGGCTGGAATTGACTGGAAATCAGCCTGGAAGTGGCCAAAACCCCTCTAAAACCAGCCTGGTCAACCAGCTAAAACCAGCCAACCAGCCTAGGCTAGTATAAGCTGGATTTTTCAGCAGGGGTTTACCTGCTGAGCACTTCACTAGCTGGCCTCTGCTACTCTCACCCCTCTAAATCTCACTCCTATCCTAGACGAGCCCCCAAATGTAATCGATCTGGGCAGGGATCGAACCGGAAATTCTTTGCATGGGATTCAGTCTCTCTAACAAGGAGGCTAAAGACGTTTAGCTTATGTCACTAGAGCACCTTTAAAGGTTTACCTACATAGCATTTCGCTAGCTGGCCTCCATTACACTCACCACCCTAAACCTCACTCCTATCCCAGACAAGCCCCCAAGTGCAACCCACCGCTCCTACTGCACACAACTCAGTTTGTGCTTGGATCAAACCAGTGAATCTTTGAATGGAAGTCGGTTGCTCTAACAAGGAAGCTAAAGACCATGGCAACAAATCAGAGGTCAGAAGAGTGAGGTTTACCTGCACAGCACTTCACTAGCTGGCCTCTGCTACACTCACCCCTCTAAACTTCACTCCTATCCTGGGCGAGCCCCCAAATGTAACCCAGCAGTCCGACTGCACACAACCCGCTCTGAGCTGGGATCGAACCAATGATTCTTTGTATGGGAATTGGTTGCTCTAACAAGGAGTCTAGACCATGGCCCCTAGCATCTGTCGCTAGAAGACCTTAAGAGGCCAGAGGATTAAGGTTTACCTGCATAGCACTTCGCTAGCTGGACTCCGTTACACTCAACCCCCCTAAACCTCACTCCTATCCCGGACGAGCCCCCAAATGTAACCCAACGGTCCTCCTGCACCCAACCCTATCTGAGCTGGGATCGAACCAGTGATTCTCCCATCCCGGGTGAGCCTTCAAATGTTACCCAACGATCCTAATGCACCCAACCCTATCTGAGCAGTATGGGAGTTGGTTACTCTAACATCAAGCATAAGACCATGGCCTCTAGCGCAGGGATGTCAAACTCAATTCCTGGAGGGCCGCAGCCCTGCACAGTTTAGTTCCAACCCTAATTAAACACACCTGATTAAACTAATTGAGTCCTTCAGGCTTGTTTGAAACCTACAGGTAAGTGTGTTGGAGCAGGGTTGGAACTAAACTGTGCAGAGCTGCGGCCCTCCAGGAATTGAGTTTGACATCCCTGCTCTTTAGAAGACAGAGGAGTGAGATTTACCTGCATAGAACTTTACTAGCTGGCCTCCATTACACTCACACCTCTAAACCTCACTCCTATCCCGGACGAGCCCCCAAATGTAACCCAGCGGGCTTACTGCAGCCAACCTGGTATGAGTTGATAGAACACACAAATTGAAATTTTGCACACACATACACACTTGTTGCCACAAACACACATGCATGGACAAACATGTTTGACAAATCCTACACACACATGCAAACACACACAAACACATGTAAGCATGTATACACACATACACTTGCACATGCACACATATCCGCAAACATGCAGACACACACAAACGCAAACATACACAGCCGCGCACACACTCCCACACACATACAAATATGCAAACACACACACACCTCTACCAGCCCTACATACACACGCCTCTGACAGCCCTATACACACACACATGCATGCACTGACAGCTCCTCCCACCCCCCCACACACAGGCTTGCACAGCTCGCAGTTCTCCAACAGTTCTTTGTTCTCTGTAAAGCTGAAGCTGTGAGGATCTTCAGTCTCGTCACACAAACCCTCGAGCTCTGCAGAAGCTCTGACACACACTGAAGACGACACACAACACAAGTCATGCAAGCGTCAGTGCGCATCAAACATGCAAACTCTGCACAGGCCGTCTGAACAGTACGGGAAGATCTTACAGTACACACTGAAGAGCTGTGGGAGTCTCTAACACATCATTTTTGATGCATTAATCAACCACAACATGCATTATTAAATGACCCTCTGGAGTACTTGATTCTGATTGGTCAATTACTACATTCCACTGTTGTCACAATACTGGAATTTGGTACCAATCGATACTGAAATTTTAAAGACGTCAATTTCCCGCTAACTTTTGAGCGCATTCTTAAACACCGTTGATTGGCTATTGTGTTCACTTGCTCAACAGAAATGACTGTGATTGGCCGTGAAGGTCATCAGTTCAGCAAACTCACCTCTGTTTACTGAGTGTAATCATAGATACAACGACACTTGAGCATTTTAAAGCAGCGCTTCATCATCGGATCGCTCGTATGTCAGCTTAAAGACAAACCAGCTGAAAGACGTGACTTTAAAACGCTCCTGTTTCTGTGGCTGTTTCTCAATATGCGTTCTTCAGCAGTCTTGCGTCCTCGTGTTCTCGTGTAACGTCATCATCAGCTGCCAAAGTTCAGTTCCAATACTCAAGACCGCAAGTACGGAGGACGCGTGAAACTTCCCGGATTTGTTGTTGATATCGAGGACGCACCGATGCAGACTTGAGCACCGAACTCGCTTTGGAAGTCCCAGAAGTCAATGCGACTAAAGGTGGGAAGCGCAGCATTTTATTTAGATTTATTATTAAAGTTCAGAGATTTAACTTATTTACCTCAGGAGTTTCCCTGAATGAAACGGTGAATATAAACATTACCATGAACATCTTAATAAAGGATCAAACAAATTAAGGGTGTTTGTTTGCTGAAATTTGTATTAAAAGCTGTGTTATTTGTATTGTACAACGTATATTTATAATGTTTTTAGGCACAGTATATAATTTGAAAAGGTGAAAAACAATAAATGGTTGTGTAAATGCTGTAATGTTTAAATAATTTACAATTTAAAACACGAAGGTCATGTGACCATCAAGAAGAACGCAGCATCTCATTTCTCAAAGGACGCGTTCTCTGCCCTCCTGAGTTCATTCTTCCGAGGACACCTGGCAAGACCGGTCTTCACAAGACCGCAAGTCCGTTCTCTGCATTCTTGGAATTGAGAAACAGCCTGTATCTATGGTTACACTCAGTAAACAGCGGTGAGTTAGCTGAACTGATGACCTTCACGGCCAATCACAGTAATTTCTGTTGAGCATGTGAATACAATGGCAAATCAGAGCTGTTTAAGAACGCGCTCAACAGTGTTCAAATGTTAGCAGGAAATGGATGTTTTTAAAATTCCAGTATTTATTGATACCGAATTCCAGTGAAGTGACAACACTAGGATAAAGTACATCCAGGAGGTTGTTATCACAGAATAAAGTTAGACACAATGTTGAACACTATTGTAATAAAAGCTGTTTTTGCCCTTTTGCCGACATCTTGTGAATGAATAACACGCAATAATAAGTATTATTGAATAACAATCCAGCCCTTTTTTTCTCTTCTCTGCAAGCTATACATTACATTAAAGAGCTATTAAATTATTACAGCTCGAATCAATGTTTGGTGTCCAATTGTTTAGTTTTGTGTCAAGTAACTGTGTAATAACCTTCCTTCACTTCGTCAATTGGTGAAGTTTGTTCCTTGCCGCTGTCGCCACTGGCTTGCTTGGTTTGGGACTTGTGGAGCTGCGCGTCGATGGATTTGCTCTTCAGTGTTTCGACTTTCAGCAGTGACAATTAAACCACACTGAACTAAACTAAACTGAACTGAACTTAAACTCTGAAAACTGGAGTGACCCAGTTTCAGTTTACTAGAACTGCTATGTTAGGCTGTTTTGACACAATCTACATTGTAAAAGTGCTAGAGAAATAAAGATAAATAAAGATGAATTTTGTGTCAAGTAACAGTGTAATAAGCAGGATAATGTACATTCAGTCGGTTGTTTGCAAAGTAAATACAATATACTGAAGACATTAGCCCCTTTCAGACAGTGTTACCGGTAAATATAATAAAACTTCTGGAACGACTTTACCGGTGAATTCAAAAAAGCGCTGTTCACACAGGCAAGGACATTACAGAATTTTTCTGGTAAAGTGCATTCACACATCCATTCCAAAATACCGCTAAATTCTGACATCATTCACCAGAAATGAGCTCTAAACAGCTGCGCTTGTATTTGTAAACATTTGACTACATTACAAACTCTGTGGACGGATCAGTATTGTAAACAACTTTGACGAAAACATATAGAGAAACACTTTCGCATGTTGAGATGTACATCATATGTGTGTGTGTTGGCGCTCACTCCTTCACGTGCACATGCGACGCGTCAAGCAACTCAAGGAAGCAGAGCTTGAAGGTAAACAAACAACGGCTTATCATAAGCATCTCATTGATAATTATTTACACAGTTGGCATTAAGAATGAACATATTAACGTTGTCTGACTAACATCTAGCAGCTAAATATGTCAGGAAAAATAGTCAAAGGCTTTTATTTTCATAAACCACATGGACGTGAATGGGTCCGACTGTACTGATTGGCTAAAGTAGACGCCTCACGTCAGCACATTCTAGACGTGAACGCACTCTTTCTGGCAATCTTGCTTCTGCGTTCACACAGCGCAGCATTCCGGCAAATGTTCCGTTATTGTTACAACCTCTCTTTCCGGAAAATAGCCAGAACGAATTTACCGGTATTTTCAAAGAGGGTCTGTTCACACATACAGAACTTACTGGAAAATTACCGGAAAGTTCTGTATGTGTGAAAGGGGCTATTGCCTAGGTGAGGCCATTCAGTGTTATTATTTTTCGATTATTATTCCCTCCAGAACTGTCTTGAGCATCTGTCTGTGCTCCCAAAGAGCGTCTCACACCTCCAAAAGCCACCGCATTGCGTTTCGTCTTCATCTTCTGAGGCACAGCTCATTTATTAGAGAAGAAAAAACACCACTGTGGCTTCTCTAAACGCACTAAACTATATTTCTCCAGCTGATGTTTGCACCAGTTTATCAGGAAGCGACTCTTTTGTTATCTTAATCTCATTAGATGGAAACGCCGCTTTAGTCACCAAAAATGAATACCAATATTCAGAAATAGAACTTGGATGGAACAGCTAATGACTAATCTTGTTTTGTGTTCAACAGAAGAAAGTCAAAACAGGTGTGGTTTGAGTAATTGCTCATTTTCAGCATCCGTTTAGGTAGTGTGTACTATATCACTCATTTGGTGGTGATATGGACAATGCTTCGATATATTCTACATTAGGCATGCAAACTGCATCTCAAGGCATCTGTGCTGTACTGGGTCCCGTTTAAGCACACAGAGGAGGTGTGAGACCATTTGGCACATCATTATTCAAAGTGTCAGACCAACAGCTGAAAAACGTGTTAATAATTGTGTTGCAGTGTGAGGGAATGTGTGTTTGTCTCCACAGTAAACGTAAAGCGCTCTGACAGACAGCTATGATCACGCGTGGAGATCCTCTTCTTTGCATGGTGGATAAGGACAGCATTGTTTGTGGTTAAAGTTTTGCCTATTCTGCCTCTGGACCGTTTTGCATATTCTGCCTCTGGACTGTTTTGCCTATTCTGCCTCTGGACTGCTTTGCCTATTCTGCCTCTAGACTGTTTTGCCTACTCTGCCTCTGGACTGTTTTGCTTATTCTGCCTCTGGACTGCTTTGCTTATTCTGCCTCTGGACTGCTTTGCCTATTCTGACTTTTAAGTGCTTGGTCCCATTATTGCTGCTTGCAGCTATATTTATTATTATTAATGGTATAAAAATGTTATATAATACAATTTAAGTTTAATGTAATATAATACAATTTAAGTTTAATTTGAATGTTTGCAGACAAGGAAACTAAAGATATGAAACAAGAATTTGAAGAAAAATCTAAAATTAAATATTAAATAAAATCATGCGTTTTAGTCCCCAAAATAACACTGTTGTGTAAACTCCAAGCAAAAAGTGTTTATTTAAAAATCCTTTACATTTTTTTGGCTGAAAATGTTGTGTAAAAGAAAATGCTTTGGATTCGATCTTGACACGAAACTCCAAGAGCCCTCAAAACAAAAAGTCTGAGCATGAGAAAAGGGAAGTGCAGGAAACACACACGCCGCGCATTAAGTATGCAGCATGCATTAGCCATGCATACTGCGTCAAAAAGCATCTGTACAGTACAGCGATGCCAAGTACATAGTACGTAATAAAGTACACAGAGAAGGTGTGAGACCGTTTGGCACATCATTATTCAGTGTCAGCCGAACAGCTGGAAAACGTGTTAATTGTGTTGCAGCGCGAGGGAATGTGCGTTTGTTCCTGCAGTAAACATGAAGTGCTCTGATAGATAGCCGAGCACATTTTTAATGGATAGGGGTTCGCTTTCATAATGCATGGAGATCTTCTTGTACTGTTTTGTGATCATAGACTAGCAGCATCACAACTTGCCATTATCTTCTGCAAATGACGCTAGTTCATTTAATGCTTTTGTGTCTTTTACTCAGACATGTTACACAACCACCAACAATGAAGGAAGAGAAGTTTAGACACAGACATGCATTACGCATGCAAACTGCGTCACAAACATCTGTACAACGCGGGCGGGCATTTAAACACACAGAGCAGGTGTGACACCCTTTGAGAAGCCATCAGTGTCAGATGAGCAGCTGAAAAACGTGTTATTAATTGTGCTGCAGTGTGGGAGAATGTGTGTTTGTTCCTGCAGTGAGTGCAGAGCATTCTGAACAGATCGTTTCAAGTTTTACATGCTATTTTCAACCCAGGCTCATTAAAAATGCATGCTTAAGCGTACACTTTTGCGTAACTTTGTTGCCCATTACAAATGACAAACCCACTAGAGGGCACTGTCTGAAATACGTTATGTATGTTCTGCAGTACATTTAAGATGACGCGTCCACTAGAGGGTACCGTCTGTCATTTTTACAAGCATTTTTTAAGTGTTTGTTTTGTATGTATTACAACAGAAATCCACTAGAGGGTGCTGTCTAAATATTTGAGAAACATTATAAATATTGTTCCGTGTACATTTGACAGTGGTTTCAGATTAAAAATCCACTAGAGGGCGCAGTCTATATTAGGAAATGTTATAAACATTGTTCGGTGGATGTTGGATTGTACGTTTCAGATGAGAAATCCACTAGAGGGTGCTCTCTACAATTTTTTTTGTACGTTTTGTTGGACGTTTCAATGGACAAATCCACAAGAGGACACTTTCTTCATTTTAAAGAATCTGAAATGCATTGTTTAGGGTATTTTGTGTTGCATGTTTCAGATCCAAGTCCACTTGAAAATGCTGTTTTTGCAAAATGTAAAAAAAATATATTGTTCCGTGTTCGCTTTGTTGTACGTTTCAGATAAGAAATCCACTAGAGGGCGCTCTCGCCATTTTTCAAATCTGAAATTTGTAACGTACCTACATTTTGCAGTACGTTTCAGATGACAAATCCACAAGAGGGCGCCGTCTGTATTTTTGCAAATCTAAATTATTTTCATGTACACTTTGTACTTTTAAACAGACAAATACGTATGTTCTGCACATTTCAGATGAGATGCCCACTAGAGAGCGCTGTCTAAATGTTTGCAAAACATAAAAAATATTGCTCCATGTATGATTTGTTGTAAATATCAGATGAAAAATTCACTAGAGGACGTCGTCTACATTTTTAAAATCTAAAATACATTGAATATATACATTTTTTTTGTATGTTTTAGACAACAAATCCACTAGAGGGCGCAGTCTACAATTTTAGGAAATGTAATAAACATTCTACCGTGTACATCTGATTGTATGTTTCAGATTAGAAATAAAGTAGAGGGTGCTCTCTACATTTTTGCAAATCTGAAATGTGTTACTTCCCTACATTTTGTTGTACGTTTCTGATGAGAAATCCACTAGAGGGCGCTGACTATATTTTTGTGAAGCTTTACAAATATTGTTTTTATGTGTGTTTTGTTGTTTGCTTTAGATGAGGAATCCACTATAGGGTGCTGTTCACAATTTTGTTAATCGGAAAACGTAACATAGATTTTGCTGCACGTATCAGATGACAAATCCACAAGAGGGCGCTGTCTACATTAGGAAATATTATAAACATTGTTTAGTAGATGTTGGATTGTACGTTTCAGATGAGAAATCCACTAGAGGGTGCTCTCTGCATTTTTTTGTATGTTTTGTTGGACGTTTAAATGGACAAATACACTAGAGTGTGCTGTCTTTGTGTTGAAGAATCTAAAATGCATTGTTTAGGGCATTTTTTGTTGCATGTTTCAGATCCAAATCCACTTGAAAACGCTGCCAACATTTTTGCAAAATGTAAAAAATATTGTTCAGTGTACGCTTTGTTGTACGTTTCAGATAAGAAATCTACAAGAGGGCGCTCTCGCCATTTTTCAAATCTGAAATTTGTATCTTACATACGTTTTGCTGTATGTTTCAGATGACAAATCCACAAGAGGGCGCCGTCTGTATTTTTGCAAATCTAAATTATTTTCATGTACAGTTTGTACTTTTAAACAGACAAATAGGTATGGTCTGCACATTTCAGATGACATGCCCACTAGAGAGCGCTGTCTAAATGTTTGCAAAACATAAAAAATATTGCTCCATGTATGATTTGTTGTAAATATCAGATGAAAAATTCACTAGAGGACACCGTCTACATTTTTAAAATCTAAAATACATTGAATATGTACTTTTTTTTGTATGTTTTAGACAACAAATCCACTAGAGGGCGCAGTCTACAATTTTAGGAAATGTAATAAACATTCTACCGTGTACATCTGATTGTACGTTTCAGATTAGAAATAAACTAGAGGGTGCTCTCTACATTTTTGCAAATCTGAAATGTGTTACTTCCCTACATTTTGTTGTACGTTTCTGATGAGAAATCCACTAGAGGGCGCTGACTATATTTTTGTGAAGCTTTACAAATATTGTTTTTATGTGTGTTTTGTTGTTTGCTTTAGATGAGGAATCCACTAGAGGGTGCTGTTCACAATTTTGTCAATCGGAAAAACGTAACGTAGATTTTGAGGCACGTTGCAGATGACAAATCCACAAGTGAGCGCTGTCTACATTAGGAAATATTATAAACATTGTTCAGTAGATGTTGGATTGTACGTTTCAGATGAGAAATCCACTAGAGGGTGCTCTCTGCATTTTTTTTAATGTTTTGTTGGACGTTTAAATGGACAAATACACTAGAGTGTGTTGTCTTTGTGTTGAAGAATCTAGATGCATTGTTTAGGGCATTTTTTGTTGCATGTTTCAGATCCAAGTCCACTTGAAAACGCTGTCAACATTTTTGCAAAATGTAAAAAAATATATTGTTCCGTGTTCGCTTTGTTGTACGTTTCAGATAAGAAATCCACTAGAGGGCGCTCTCGCCATTTTTCAAATCTGAAATTTGTAACGTACATACATTTTGCAGTACGTTTCAGATGACAAATCCACAAGAGGGCGCCGTCTGTATTTTTGCAAATCTAAATTATTTTCATGTACAGTTTGTACTTTTAAACAGACAAATACGTATGGTCTGCACATTTCAGATGAGATGCCCACTAGATAGCGCTGTCTAAATGTTTGCAAAACATTAAAAATATTGCTCCATGTATGATTTGTTGTAAATATCAGATGACAAATTCACTAGAGGAGGCCGTCTACATTTTTAAAATCTAAAATACATTGAATATATACATTTTTTTTGTATGTTTTAGACAACAAATCCACTAGAGGGCGCAGTCTACAATTTTAGGAAATGTAATAAACATTCTACCGTGTACATCTGATTGTACGTTTCAGATTAGAAATAAACTAGAGGGTGCTCTCTACATTTTTGCAAATCTGAAATGCGTTACTTCCCTACATTTTGTTGTACGTTTCAGATAAGAAATCCACTAGAGGGAGCTCTCGCCATTTTTCAAATCTGAAATTTTTAATGTACATACATTTTGCTGTATGTTTCAGATGACAAATCTACAAGAGGGCGCCGTCTGAATTTTTGCAAATCTAAATTTTTTTCATGTACAGTTTGTACTTTTAAACAGACAAATAGGTATGTTCTGCTGCACATTTCTGATGACATGCCCACTAGAGAGCGCTGTCTAAATATTTGCAAAACATTAAAAAATATTGCTCCATGTATGATTTGTTGTAAATATCACATGAAAAATTCACTAGAGGACGCAGTCTAGATTTTTGTGAATCTCAAATGAGTCACTTATTCTATGTTTTATTTTATTATCAGATGAGAAATCCAGTAGAGGGCGCTATCTAACTTTTTAAAAAAATCTAAAATCCATTGAATATGTAATTTTTTTGTATGTTTTAGACAACAAAGCTTCTACATTTTCAAGAATCTGAAATTTGCCAACACTGTATGTTTTGTTTCAGATTTCAAATCCACTGTTTGTGCCAACAGCCTAGTGTTTAGTGCATCGAGCCATGGAACCGAGGTGCTCACGGTAATCAAATTTCGATTCCTAGCTCGAGATTCTCTCAAGGTGTATTCCTGTCTCCACTCTACCTTCCTATAAAATAAACTTTGAAAAAAAACATTTATAAAGATGAATCCACTAGAATGTACTGTCTATATTTGTTCAAATCTGAAATGCGTTACTTATTAAGTTTTATTGCACGTTTCAGAGGACGAATCCACTAGAGGGCATCATTTACATCACTTTCTTATATTTTATGTATTTTTCAGGTGACCAATCAACTAGAGGGCGCTGTCTACATTTTTGCAAATTTAAACAACAACTAGGATCTCTTCTGTTGTAAATTTCAGAAACACGTCCTTCTTGAGCATGTCTAGAAGGTAGCACTATAGTCGTACAGTTTAGTTAGCGAACCACTGACTTAATCCCAACCAATAGTGTTCTTAAAAGCAAGAAAAGCCCACCGCGACCACAGTGTTAACCTGATTCTACATTGCTTTCATCTCTTTTATCTAACATTATACATGACACTTACATTGTTTTTCTTTTATTTATTTATTGCTATTTATGTAGTGTTGAGCAAAGAACTGCACAAATATCCATTTGTAGTCCAGCAATGCCTTTAAAGAGGAGGAAATGTGAAAGCATCATTACTGTGACAGCAATAACAAACAGTTGAAAATGCGTTAATAATTGCATTGCAGCATGAGGAAATGTATATTTGTTTGTTCCTGCAGCGCTCTAATAAATGACTGGACGCATTTTAAAGAGGAAAGAGGCATCTTGTGTGTGGTTCTTTTGCATGGTAGATGATAAGAAAATAAGGTTGTTTAGGGTTGTAATGTTCAACTCTTTTGATAAAGCACTTTTTTTTGTTTGTTTATTTGTTGTTCATGATTGTCGTTTATACACTGCCAGTAAAATGTTTAAGATCAGTAAAATATATTAAAGGGGAAATGAAGCACTCAGTCAAGTTTACCTTATTTTGTACATTGGATTCAACTTTAATGGAAATATCTTTAAACAAACTCGATTAATGTAACTATTTAGCAGAAAACGGCATGTTCACTATAGATTTTAGACCTAGGGTGCCGCCATCTTAGGATGTTGCTGTGTTTGACGTCACAGGGTTGGTTCAGTTCCCTCCGCTGAACAGATACAGTAGAAGTAAAGGAGACTATAAAGCCTAATTTAACCCAATACATGAAGTTGTGGACATGGAGCTGCTGCAAATACAAGCATCAGATGTGTGTCTAATATAAAAGTGTATATATTTATTCTATTTTTCTTCCCCCCCCCTTTTAATTACCGATCATTTGATGCACTGTGCTCCACTCTCTGTATTAATCTGGCTGACTGCCCGTCTGGGTTTCAACAATGATTGTAACGGACTGAACACAGAGACTGGACAGCCTAACTCAACCCAATGCATGAAGTACTGTTTACTTATTGAATGCTTAAAATTGTATTTATTTATGTGACGTCATTACTCCAGGCTCCAGTATATTTGTAAAATATTATCATTATTATTATTATTATATATGTTGAAAACTGTTGGGATGTTTGTTATTTCTGCAAAATTGTATAATTTATTTCATGCATTTTGATTATTATGCATTTCTCAGAGATGGGTTGCGGCTGGAAGGGCATCCGCTGCGTAAAAACCTGCTGGATAAGTTGGCGGTTCATTCCGCGGTGGCAACCCCGGATTAATAGAGGGACTAAGCCGACAAGAAAATGAATGAATGAATGATTATTATGCATTTTATCAAAATAAATATGATCAATTATACAATAGTTTTGTCTGGTTCTCGAATCTGATTGGCTGATGTGATATTCTTTAATAACATCAATCGTACAGCCTCCTCACCCTTGTGTATTACTCCGCCAAACTACAGTGTGACAGATATTGCAGCTGTTGGACAACATAATGTCCTTTTGAGGCTTTTTAGTCGAGAATGTAGTTGTTTAGATTAAAACTATGCAGTTTATTTATAAGGACAGTGCCTATTTCAAATATTCATAATTCTGGAGATGCAGTGCATCAGCGGCCATCAGCCTGTCATACTGAATAGAGCAAAGATGCCACAAGATGGCGACAGAGACAACAGAATAAGCGCTTAGAGGAGGAATAACTCAGCGTATTTCAAACTACAGCTGATCAAATCATTATAAAAGAGGTAAGTGACATTCTAAGCCAATCTCTCTCTTTTGTATGTTGTACTACTGTATTTATACCACAGTAATCTTCTAGAGTTTGCTTTCGTTTGGCTTTTTCAGGGTTAATTGTTGTGATATCCCCATTGCAACAAAGAAATACTGGGAAATCTCTGTAGACTGATGGCATTTCATGCTGTTCAGCCTTATAATCTTACAATGTGAGCAAAATCTAAAGTGATCTTGGTGAAGTAGCAATGGTTATGACATCAGCTGCAGATGTTAATCAATGGCGGAAGAAAGTAGTTCCTCATACAAAAGTGTTTTTAGACTCTCCATGTTTGAGTTTCTTTTTTATATGCATGATTATGCCGTCGAACTGTTGTATAAACGTAATATCACACGAGTTTGAGTGCGATATGGCTGTATATAGTCAACTAGTGCCTCCCACTAGTGCTGTTATACAGCTATATCGCACTGCTACGAGTGTGATAATGATCATACAGTATATAAAACAGTTTAATCCTTTTTTTTTGTTAAATCAGAACATTTAAAATGTAAAAAAAAAATTTCAATATCTTACAAATTTCCACAAAAAAACAGGACTAAAAATGTTTTTTTTTTAATACATTGATCATTTTAAGAATCACTTTAA
>NC_133197.1:4340000-4355000 GCF_049306965.1 Danio rerio
GTATAATTTACAGCAAACTGAATCCATCACTAATGTAAATACATGCTAAATAACTAAATGCGATAGGGAATGTTTGATTCTGTAACTAATTTTTATTAAATTTAGTGTTAAACCTTTTAAGCCAGTAACAGGGTTGACAGTAACAGGGTTAAGGGTGTTAACAGTAACAGATTTTATGGTCACAGAATTGACAGTAACAGGGTTGACTGTAACAGTTTAGAGAGTTGATGGTAAAATCAACAAAGTTGACAGTATGGGCTCTATTTTGACGGTCCATGCACAGAGCGCAAAACGCAGGGCGCAAACGCTTTCAGGGTGTGTCAGAGCGCATTTAGCTAATTTACGGACGGGAAATGCGCTTTGCGCCAAGGTGCATGGGCTAAAAGGGTTGAGTTGATTTTCTTAATTAGTTATAGGTGAATATTGAGAATAAACCAATTAGAGTCTCATCTCCCATTCCCTTTAAGACCCAGCTGGTCGCGCCAAGAGCGCATTTGCTATTTACAGGACGCAAAGCAAGTTTAAGTGGAAAAAATGAGCATTTCACAAGCAAACAGTTATCAGTTGACAGTTTTTAACAGAAAACAGTTAAACAGAGCATCTACTGCGTGAGAATGAGAGATAAGGGATCTACTTTCACATTCGCTCTTGGATAGGGAAACCTTTACGCACAGACATCAATTAGCCTATAAATAATTAATTTTGTTTGTTAAGCGCAAAGATTCGTTTCAAAACTATTTCTAAATTCAGTTCTAATTTCTAGCAAACGAATAAATGAACATTAATAACCAAGTGTGGTCAAAATACTGAATTATTTCCAAATACACTTGCCATGCCCCATATGGTCTAAAACCTGACAGGTGGGCAAATCTAAGCTTGTTTTTAATAAAACAAATATAAATATGGATATAATAAATAATACTGCTAATAATAATAACATTATACAAAAGCAAATTGTTATGAATGAACTGAAAAAGCCTCCCGAGATGAAGAAGACATAAAAGCAGTGGTTTTTCATAGTTATGTAGTCTAGAAAATAATATGTTCTGTAATATTTTAATCCTTTATATTTATATTCTATATCTATACTTATTATATCCTTAATATTTAAATTTTTCATATGTAAAGATATTTGCCTATTGCTCTCTTGTGTGTGTATTAAGCAGTGTGTAAGTGAGGCGCCGGAGTTTAGACCGGGTTTGTTTTGGTCTAATGAAAAATCTATTATAGTTTCTCAAAATAGCGACGCGACAGCGGTCCGCCTCAGAACGCCTTCCTTTTTAGATCAGAACGCCTATGGGCGCACAAATGAGCGCTAATGCATTTGCTATTTAAACAGAGTAGCGCAACGCCTCAAAACGACTCTTGCGCCAAGCTGAAACTACCAAAAGACTACTGCGCCGCGTCTTGCGCCACACTGCGCCGGGTGTATGATAGGGCCCTAAGAGAGTTGACCTTAAAGTTTACACTAACAGTTGACAGTAACAAAGTTGACAATAACAGAGTTAACAATAACAGAGTTGGCAGTAACAGAGCTGACAGTAACAGTTTTATTGAAACAGAGTTAACAGAGTTGACGGTAAAAGAGTACAGAGTAACAGAGTCGACTGTAACAGTTGACAGTAACAGTGTTTACTGTAAAAGTTGACGGTAACAGTTGACAGTCACAGAGTTGACGGTAACAGTTGACTGTAACAGAGTTAGGAGAGTTGACGGTGATAGAGTTGACAGTAACAGTTGATAACAGAAGACAGTCACAGAATTAACGGCAAAAGTTGACAGTAAAAGAGTTGACAGTAACAAAGTTGACAGTAACAGATTTGATTGTAACAGAATTGCCAGTGACAGAGTTGACTACAACAGTTGACGGTAACAGAGTTGACAATAACAATTGACGGTAACAGGGTTGACGGTGACAGTTGAATGCGACAAGTTGACAGTAACAGAGATGGCGGTAACAGTAGACAGTCACAGAATTGACGGCAAAAGTTGACAGTAAAAGAGCTGACAGTAACAGAGTTGACTGCAACAGTTGACAGTAGCAGAGTTAAGAGAGTTGATGGTAACAGAGTTGACAGTGACAGTTGAATGCGACCGAGTTGACGGTAACAGAGAGGACGGTAACAGTAGACAGTCACAGAATTGACGGCAAAAGTTGACAGTAAAAGAGCTGACAGTAACAAAGTTGACTGCAACAGTGGACAGTCACACAGATGACGGCAACAGTTGACAATAACAGAGTTAAGAGAGTTGACAATAACAGGTTTGACTGTAACAAGGTTACCGGAGTTGAATGCAACAGTTGACAGTAACAGAGTTAAGAGAGTTGACAGTAAAAGAGTTGATGGTAACAGAGTTGACAGTAACAAGTTGACAGCAACAGGGTTGACCGTTAACGTCAGCTCTGTTAACGTAAACTGTTACCTTTTACTGTGTTACCGTCAACTGTGATACCATCAACTGTGTTAACGTCAACTGTTTCTGTCCACTCTGTTATCAACGCTCTTAACTCTGTTACTGTCAGCTGTTACTATCAACTCTGTTATCTTTAACTGTTACTGACAATTATTTTACCATTAAGTCTGTTACTGTCAACTCTGTTTCCCTCAACTGTTAACTCTGTTAACGTAAACTTTATTAACTCGGTTGACGGAAACAAAGTTGACAGTAACAGGGTTGATTGTAACAAAATGAACAGAGTTGACAGTAACATAGTTGATGGCAACAGAGTTGACAGTAACAGTTAAAGGTAACAGAGTTGATGGTAACAGTTGAAAGTAACAGCGTTAAGAGCGTTGAGGAAAACAGAGTTAAGAGAGTTGATAACCGAGTTGCCAGAAACTGTTGACGTTAACACAGCTGACATTAACACAGTTAACATTAACACAGTTGATGGTAACAGATATAACATCTTGACAAGATGTCACAAAACTATATTTTTAGAGATAACTTGATATAACTTGTGTCATTGAAAACTGTTTTTTTAATAATAGGTTTATCTTTTGTAAGATACACTAAATGTGCCCTTATATTTACAAAAATATATCAGCAGTAAGGCTCAAACATCCTGAGACTGAACCAAAAACACCAACAGCAAAAGAAGAAAACATACTCAGTGCAATTTTTGAAGGAGACTTCAAACAAGGCGATAAAGTGCAGGCGTTTAGCCGAGAAATATCAATCCGGCTTGTGAAATATATTGAAGCGTGTGGAGTATCAGGTCGACGCGGCGAAAAAAATTAGCTCAAAAAGGTCAGAGTCTGACATTTAAGAACAAAACCAGATTAACCCTCAACCAGAACTGACCGGCCAGCAAACAACACGCATTTACAGAGGAAAACTAAAAGAGCAGCGTTTGTGTGTTTCTCGGCTTTCCGAGAGCTTACTGAAGGAGTGGATATACAGAGAGCTGCAATATATCAAATCTTGTGTTTTCTATCTTCTATTTTTTTCTTCGTATTAATTAAAAATGGCTACCCTAAACAGCGGTCACACAAAAGAAAGTGATCAAGCAATCCTTTAACCAAAGTGGTCTGCAATCAGACATAATTTAAAATAAATAAATAAATAAAATAAAATAAATCTACATTCTTTACAGCATTGAAACAACACTGGCTAAATATATCAATTGTGTTGATTTTACATCAATGTTTCATTGATTGATGAATGATTTTAATGCAATAACCTTCGGATGTAGCAACCAAACTAGGGCTGTAACTATGAACTGAAATCGCAATGTGATACGTTGCGATTAGCTAAATCGCAAGAGGCTGCAATATGAAATATATATGTATTATATCATTTATATACCTAAAAAAGTACTACATGCGGCTATATGAGGAGTGTCTGGTGTGCTCTGAGCCGCGCATCTGGTGCCTCAGTCAAAGTGAATAGTGTGCGTGGTTATTAGTCTCGGTGTACAAGCTCGGAACTTTAAACTTACACACAGTTGGCTGTAAAACTATACAATAACACAAATGATTTTGTACTCTCTGCTTGGTCTGTGTCCGAGTATTACATTAAGGGCTGAATGCTGGTCCTCTCACTCATGTTGCTTCTCTCTGTCTGCCTGTCTGTTGCCATACACAAAGCAGGGGAGCTCTTGGCTTCGCCACCTTGTCAAGTTGGGCGGGAAGTCGAAACTAATTTTCATGTGAAGCAACACACCCCTAAAACAGCGAGCTGTGTACACGCCCCCAACATGACACTTTTTAACACGTTATAATAAACAAATCTGAATTGTGTTTTGATCTAAACCTAAACTGGCACACTCAGAAGAACCAAAATATTGATATTAAATCTTAAAATAGGGGTAAACTAGGTGCCTTTTAAGTAGCCTACTTCATGTGAGCAAAAATAGCCATTAGCCAGCATAATGAGTAGCACAGATGTAACCTTCTTAATTAACAGTTGCACTTTACATAAATAAACTCTCCACTACTCACGCTTTAAACACACAAGTTTACCTCAAAACATCTACTCTTAAGCACCTGCTGAAAAACAGCTTAATCCAGCCCAGCCTGGTTGGCAGGCTTTAGCTGGTTGACCAGGCTGGTTTTAGAGGAGTTTTGGACATTCCAGACTGGTTTCCAGCCATTTCCAGCTTAGTCTTAGGGTGCTTTCACACCTAGACTTTTGATTCAGAACCGGTCTCGTTTGCCCAGTTACCGTACGTTCACACCGAAAGCGGCGAGAGCGTCCAAGGTCGCTCTGGCCGCCCTGGCGACAATGCTCTCTGCCTTCAGCTCCTGCGGCGAGAGCGTCAAAACTCGCTACATTGATCTAGTATTTAAAGGAGCCGTTGCAGCATATCAGTTACATTCCTGCATAAAACATGTTTCTAGTGTGAAAATGTTGCGCACTTCTTATCAAATTCATACAACAACGGAAGATCAAGTTGCGTGTGGTGTGGCTTTGCTCTATTTATCCAATATGTGTCCATATGTCTGAAATATCCTGAAGCAGCTATACTGTTTTGTACTGTCACATCGCGTGAGATTCCCGCTTTTTTAAGATAAATTTATATAACATTAATGAACATCAGTAACTCGCCAGTAACTTATTTAATGTATGTTCCTGTAGGAAAAAAATTTAAATAATTGGAAATCCGGCGACCGCAATAATCAAACCCTTGTGAACAACTGTGGTCGGAACCAAAGTTCACAGGTCTGTGTTCTCTGAACTGCAATCAATCGATGGACGTCTTCATTCTGATTGCTTGCTGCCGAACCGCGTCATAGCTCATTACCATAAAGTTGACTTCATTTCAACTCTCCTCGACGCTCACGCCGGCGAAGACGCGCCGCGCTGCTCCTCGCCGCCTATCGCCGCCGGCTCTCATTGAAAATGAATGACTTCCGGCTACTTTGACGCTCTCGCCGCTTTCGGTGTGACCGTACGGTTAGTGCGGTTCATTTGGCGTATGTAAATCCAGCAATCATGATTGGATCTAGGCCAAAACAAGCACTCTGAAATCGCTTGAAAGAGGTGGTCTCGGCTCGATTGAAACGAACTCTGGAGTGGATTGATTGTAGTGAGAAAGGGATACAATCCGAGCCCGGTTATATCTCAGTGTTTTATGGATATGTCATAGGCATATGGCTATATGAAGAGAGAATTATGAGTAAGTCTCCCGGAAGTTTCAGGAGTCTCCCGCAAATTCACAGAGATGCCCGCAAACGAGTGATAATCTCCCGGAAATCGCACATCTTCTCCTGGTCCTCAAATACGTTGCGTTCCCTTCTAACCCCTCCCCACCGCATCCCTCTTCACGCACCTTGTCAAACACCACCAAACCACCATCTCCCCCGACAGCTGAGCGGGACTCTGCTAAATAAATCTTGACACTCTGACCAATGTGAGGAGAGTTTACTCGCACGTGACATGTTTTAGCTCTTTTGGTCCGTTTAGAAACTTTGCCGTGTAAAAGCGAACCGCACCAAGAGCAAAGAGCAACAATGTAACAATTTTAATCCCTGTTACAGAACAAGTGAATCGATTCACAGGTGTGAAAGCACCCTTTGCTGGTCAGGCTGGGAGATGACCAGCTAAAACCAGCTTGACCAGTTAAGAAGCCCAGCCAAATCCAGCTTAAACAAGCCTGGAAATGGCCAAAACCCCTTTAAAACCAGGTTTGTCGACCAGCTAAAACTATCTAACCAGTTTTTGCAGCAGGGTTCTTCCAGCCTGATCTCACAAGAAAACGTAAGAATTTTAATTCGTACGAGTTTATTCGTACGAAAATGTACGATTTTAAAAAGGAGGCGTGGCACACAGCCCCACCCCTAACCGTCATTGGGGGATGAGCAAATCGTACTAAATTGTACGAATTAGATCGTACGAATTCGTACGAATTATCCACTAAATCAAAAAGTTACGAATTGCCGTGAGATTGTGTTGGTTCTTCATATGACGTTAATCATAATAATAAAATAGAAATAATAATAAAAAAAGCACATGCTCACTGACCTGCTTGACCTCATGCTTCTCCGCTGTATTAGATCCACCCCCTATCCCAACCCTCACAGTAATGTAAAAACAGTAATTATATCGAGTATTATTCATATGTTATTTATTAAATTACCCATTAACTGCATTTTATAACCGGTCCCATATAACGCTAATGTAAAAAGTGGCATCAAATGAGTTCCCACTTTACATAAATTAACTTTCCCCTACTGACGCTTCACCAACACACATACACACACACACACATAAGTTTACCTGAAAACATCCTCTTTTTCAGCACTTCTTCATATGACAGTGATTAAAAAAAAAAAAAACGCTTGCACTGACCCGCTCGACCGTGCGCGTCTCCGCCGGATTACTATAGATTGAATGGAGAAAGCGCACAGGTGTCCTTGAGGAAGCGGTGTGATCCACACAGTGGCCTTTTCCTCACATAAAGCCGAGCTCGGGCCCTCTGTGGACTCCTGGTGTGGTCTGTCGTTTCCTTCACACCGAGAAACATATTAAAACAACGCTTTGAACAAACCTGATGTCTGATGCGCGAGTTCAGACGAGGACGAGTACACATGCCATTAACGGCTGTTTCGAGAATGAAGCGCGGCCGCAGCTGGAAAACAATGGTTTAGTGTATTACACGTCACTTCAGGAGAAGGCGTGAATTAATTTAGCTAAACTGCGACATATTGCAAAAATATTACCTACGATCCATCAGGTAATGTTTCTCCCTCTCCCTCTCTCTCTCTCTGTTGGTAAACTGCTATCAACAAATATTTTTCCTCCATATCCCATAATGCACAGCGAATCGGCCTACGACAGTCTGGATTAGTCCAAAAGGTGCGGTACTTTTTGCGGTTGGGTCTGTTTTAGTTCTGATCATATTCTCACCACAAACGAATCGCTCCATGGTTTGTTTGAAAGCGTACCGAGTCCACCTCTTCAAGCAGGTCTCGCTACGCTTTTTTGGTTTGCTTTTGGTGCACACTCGAAAACGATTGCTTCTTTCACACCAGCCTAAACGAACCGCACCAAGAGAGAAAACAAACTCTAGTGCAATTCATCCGAACTAAATAAGGCAGGTGTGTGTAATGTGTGTGTTGTGTGTGAAGTCATTCACTTCATTCATTCATTTTCTTGTCGGCTTAGTCCTTTTATTAATCCGGGGTCACCACAGCAGAATGAACCGCTAACTTATCCAGCACGTTTTTATGCAGCGGATGCCCTTCCAGCCGCATCTCTGGGAAACATCCACACACTCATACACTACGGACAATTTAGCCTACCCAATTCACCTGTACGGCATGTCTTTGGACTGTGGGGGAAACCGGAGCACCCGGAGAAAACCCATGCAAACGCAGGGAGAACATGCAAACTCCACACAAAAACACCAACTGGGCCGAGCCGAGGTTCAAACCAGCAACCTTCTTGTTGTGAGGCGACAGCACTACCTACTACTCACTTTTTTTTTATAGTGTAGCATGATGAGTATCAACAAACTGAAGTCAACAGAGTCACGGCACACAGATCAGCTTGACAGAAATCAGCGGTATACGAGTGCCTGTGGACAACAGTGAGAAGTACAGTCAAACGTGGAGCCCAGAGGCTGAAAAAACACGTCTAGAAATCTCGCTCTGAGCCAAATGACAATTCCCAGCAGCCCCTAAGCCTCTTATTCTGATGTGTGCTGCTTTTTCTTTCCCTCTCACCGGAGGAACCCGACTGTTGACCGCAGCGAGGGAAAGTGGCCGAGCGGTTTAGCCAAGCATGCTAGCAGATAGTGGTTTACATGGAGACCAAAATTGCTGAGAAATTAATCAACACGGGGGAAAACGGGGAAGGGGTGTGTAGCGGCATGGAGGGAAACACAATCAGTCTGAAGTAAACAGACATAAACGCACTCCTTCTGTCCACTCGACTGTGAACTGAAGAAAGATGAAGAGCGGATCTGCGCTAGAAAAAAAAAACACTTGGGGAACTTCATTATAAGTTTGAAATGTTATTCAGTTTGGTTATCACTGTCGCCTCACAGCAAGAAGGTCGCTGGTTCGAGTCCCAGCTGGTGCAGTTGGCATTTCTATGTGGAGTTTGCATGTTCCCATGTTAGCGTGGGTTTCCTCCGGGTGCTCAGGTTTCCCTCACAGTCCAATAACATGTGCTATAGGTGAACTGAATAAACTAAATTGGATGTAGTGTATGTGTGTTTATGTAAATTAATGTGTATGGGTGTTTCCCAGTGCTGGGTTGCAGCTTGAAAGGCATTTGCTGTGTAAAAAAAAAAAACATATGCTGTATAAGTTGGCGGTTCATTCTCTTGTGGCGACCCTTGATAAATAAGAGACTAATGTAAAAAAAATTAATGAATAAATGTTTTTCTTTTTTTTTGCCATTTCTGTCATTACACTCTAAAAAATATTGTTTAGACAAAAAAAAAAGATTAACGCACTCAATAAATATATGTGTGTGTATATATATATATATATATATATATATATATATATATATATATATGCGTGTGTGTGTGTGTGTGTGTGTATATATATATATATATATATATATATATATATATATATATATATATATATATATATATATATATATATGCGTGTGTGTGTGTGTGTGTGTATATATATATATATATATATATATATATATATATATATATGTGTGTGTTGTAGTTCTTTATTTCACTAGTCCAAATAGTAGAATTATGCATTCATTATATACATTTTTAAAATATATTTATATTAATATTTGTTTCCCGGTGATGGGTTGCACCTGAAAGGGCATGCGCTGTGTAAAACATATGCAGGATAGGTTGGTGGTTCATTCCGCTGTGGCGACCCCAGATTAATAAAAGGACTAAGCTTAAAAGAAAATGAAGGATTGAATGAATATTAATATTTATATTATATAATATTGGTCACACTTTACAATAAGGTTCATTAGTTAATGTTAAGTAATGCATTTAGTAATATAAACAATACATTTACTACAGTATTTATTCATGTTAATAAACTTCCGGTGACCTGACATTGCAAACTTTTTTCCATTTTATACGGTTCCTTTTACAGCATCGATGTTGTAATGTCATTAAAATACATTCAGTTAAATAAACTTTGGCATTCATTAAGTTGCTTAAGTGTAAAACGAGACAAAAAGCCGTTTACTCGCACGCGCCCGTCAGAATCGGCAGGCTAGCGCAGAAGCTCCATTAAATAAACTGGGGTAAAATAAATGCTCATATAAAGACATGGCGGGGGAAATGTAATTCAATGCGGTGCTTCTTGTACAATCTGAGACCCACTTTATATCAGATATCACTCAGCCAGTGGAGATCGCTGATTTTAAAAGAAAACAGACCTTAAACGCGCCGATTTTGCATTGGCATACAATTTGCCGGAAGCGCTTAACCCAGGTTACTGGCAAATTAAAAGTCCTATTTGCATGCTTTGGCATATACCCTATTCTGTGTTCTAATGCAATAATTTTGCATCAACCAATATCTTCCTAAAAATGACCAACAAAAATTCAACAACATGGAAATATAGCATGTCTGAAAACGAACTAACTTTCACACTCTGCCTCAAAATAAATACTCTAATAAGACAGTGTGTAATTAATGGTGTGCACCAGCACGAATCTGAAATGCAGCCCAGCGATGGTCCCTCTCCATCCTCAAACGGGACGGCGTCCAAACGGCCCACCACAAATAACATCACTCGCTGGACTTTAAAGCGTCTGCAGCATCATAAATCCCGCACAACAATTATTGATTAAATGCTTTCTCCCAATAATGAAAGGTATAAATCTCCCTGTTTCAAAAGACACGCCGTATAATCTAATAAAGGAGCTACACGGCCAAACCTCGCAGAGGAGAACTCTGAAAGCTGGCTTTATTATGAGCGCCGACGAGAAACAGAGAGACTGAACACACATACAGCTTGATCTGCAACGCCATGGTGGAATTATGAGCGGGCTCACACGAAATCTACGCGCACCGAATTCCACAGGTTTTTAAGCCCATCATTGAGTCTGTTTATTTACTTGTGTAAATGTGTGTAAATTTATATTTATTCAGTTTTTAAATTAATTTCACTAATAATATTGTCTATTATGAAAATGTTCGTATGATTTATTTACAATGCAGTTTGTAAAGTAATATTTTCAGTTTTTTAGTTGATATATGGGAGACTTGCTTTGATTACCAAATGAAATGGATCTAATTGGATTTGCATTGTAAACATCAATGTTAAAAAGGTATTACTTTTTATTTTATATATTAAGGTTTTAGTTATGATCATACCCGTCAACACTGGGATGTGAAAATAAGGGATTTGCCCACCATAATAAGGGTTCCCCCCTGACATTTTAAGAAAATATCAGAATTCGGTCCATACTTTCTGTATTACCTTTGCTTGAACTGACCCGATCTAATCCTGTTTATATGAATTGAGCCTGCTCCCGGCCAGGTTTGAGCTTCCAGAACTGTTACTATGACAACAACTCTCGGATCGGTTTTGAAGAACGAAACTATCCTAGATCGTGTCAAATCGTCAATAACCAAATCGTCAATAACCAAATCCAAAACATAACAAGTTTCAAAACATAACATTGTACCTGCCTAAGAGAAATATGGGCTGTTTCTCAAAAACCAAGTATGCAAAGTTCAGACTTGCGTCCTTGGAAGTTCAGACTTGCCAAGTTCAGACTTGGAAGAACGCACTCCCGAGGACGGGAGTTCGCCCAAGTCGGGTACTTCTTCAAATGGAACAGCAGTGTAATTTATAACGTCACTCGCCTCACCATGGATTCATCAGTTTCACTGTACATTAACAATAAAATGATTTAATTAATATTATATTAATACTATAAATCTACATTTTCGATTTAAGAAAATGTACACATATATTCGTATAAATGTGAATTAAAAATGTGTTATTATACACAGACACGTGTCTTTGATTATCAGAATTAATAAACTACTTTGGTAATTATACACACAATAAGAAATAAAGACATACACGATAATAAATAAAGATTAGGGGTCCGTTTTTCATACCTCGCTTAAATGATCCAAGATGATTTTGGCAGATCCTGGATCTTTTAATCTTGATAACTGATCTCTGGCTAATTTGGTTCTTCAAACAAGTTCGTGAATCAGATTAGAATGTCTGGATGAACTGATCTGAGATCGCTGCGTGTGTTGTGAAGGACAGATCTATCCATCCTCGAAATCATGATCAGCAATGCAACGATTGGCTGACGGCACAGCAGCGTAATGACATCATCTGATTAATATTCAATTATTTATGTGAGCTAAATTACATCAAATTAGCAGTCGACGGTTTGTTAAATATGACACGCAATAACCTTCCACATTTGATGTGAGCTGCAGGCTTTACACTTTCATGTGTCAAGAGTATTCATCACGTATTTCAATGCATATCAGTGTATTTAGTTCTACATTTAGAAAAGATTTTCTTTATTATAGTAGCCGTTTTTTTAATCACTGTATGGAATAATTGGATGTTTACAAAAGTATTTTGATATTGGTAAAGGCATCTGCAACTTTTGTGAAGCATAATCACCGTCATATTAACTGTCAAAACATGTTCATGATTGCATTAATGTATAATGTCTTTTTTTTTTTTTTTAAAGTCACATATTCTGCATTTCTATTATCAAACACAAATTGTACTAAAGCGATCTAAAAAGTTCATATCAATAAATTTTCTCTTTGTACTTTCATTTCGAGGGTGCAGATTGCATAAGTTTTGTTAATATAACTTTATTTATTTTATTAATGACTATAACTTTATATAAATAGTAAAATTTTTTTTTTACTATTTTCCCAAGTGTATATAACTACTACTGTAAGAAAATATCATAATTCGGTACTTTCTCTATTATCTTTGCTTGAACTGAGCCGATCTAATCCTGTTTATATGAATTGAACCTGCTTCCGATCAGGTTTGAGCTAGCAGAACTGTTGCTATGACAACAACTCTCAGATCAGCTTTGAAGAACGAAACGATCCTGGATCGTGTCAAATCGTCAATATCCAAATCCAGCTAACTGAGTAATCCACGTACGAAGAACGGACCCTAGGGGTCCGTTCTTCGTACCTCACTTAAATGATCTAAGATGATTTGGCAGATCCTGGATCTTTTAATCTTGATAACTGATCTCTCGCTAATTTGGTTCTTCAAACAAGTTCGCGAATCAGATTAGAATGTCAGGATAAACTGATCTGAGATCGCTGCGTGTGTTGTGAAGGACAGATCTATCGATCCTCGAAATCATGATCAGCAGTGCAACGATTGGCTGACGGCACAGCAGCGTGATGACATCATCTGATTAATATTCAATTATCCATGTGAGCAAAATTACATCAAATTAGCAGTAAACGGCTTGTTAAATATGATTCACAATAACCTTCCACATTTGTTGTGAGCTGCAGGCTTTACTCTTTCATGTGTCAAGAGTATTCATCATGTATTTTAATGCATATCCGTGTATTTAGTTCTACATTTAGAAAAGATTTTCTTTATTATAATAGCCGTTTTTTAATCGCTGTATGGAATAACTGGATGTTTTCAAAAGCATTTTGATATTGGTAAAGGCGTCTGCAACTATTGTTAAGCATAATCACTGGCATATTAACTGTCAAAACATGTTTATGACTGCATTAATGTATAATTTATTTTTTTTAAAAGTCACACATTGTGCATTTCTATTATACACAAATTGTACTAAAGCGATCTAAAAAGTTCATATGTTTTCTCTTTGCACCAGCAGGTGGCAGTCTTTGTACTTTCATTTCGAGAGTGCAGATTGCATACGTTTTATTAATATGTATAACTTTATTTATTTTATTAATAACTATAACTTTATATATATATATATATATATATATATATATATATATATTTAAAATAGTTACTATTTTCCCAAGTGTATATAACTACTAGTGTAAGAAAATATCAGAATTCGGTACATACTTTCTCTATTATCTTTGCTTGAACTGAGCCGATCTAATCCTGTTTATATAAATTGAACCTGCTCCCGATCAGGATTAAGCTAGCAGAACTGTTGCTATGACAACAACTCTCGGATCAGCTTTGAAGAACGAAACGATCCTGGATCGTGTCAAAACGTCAATATCCAAATCCAGCTAACTGAGTAATCCACGTACGAAGAACGGACCCTAGGTCAAACAATATGGTAAACAAAGACAAACAGCGTACAACACGGCAACAATTAAAGACACTTATAAAAGGTAACAAAATAACACTGCCAAAATAATACACCTGAGAACAGATAATAGATTTATAAGACCAAAAACTGTCTGTTAGATATTCACAAGATGTATTAAATATCATGTTTTAACTACAATGGAGTGATAAGATCCAGCGGTATGTCCGGGATGGCCTGGCCGAAGTAAAGCTGCTCTGGCGGGAGAGCAGACTGCTGAAGAATTGTCCCTCTCCTGTAGTTTGTGATGTAATGGGCAGCACAAATGTCTTGCTACCTCAGGCTGTTGATGTTCCAGATCTCTCACACGCCCCCATACTAAATGTAACCCCAAACCATGACTTTTCCTTCACCCAACCTGACTGATTTCTGTGAGAATCTTGAGTGTATGCGGGGTTCCAGTAGGTCTTCAGCAGTATTTGTGATGATTGGAATGCAGATCAACAGATGATCCATCAGAAAAATCCACCACTTTTCCCAAATAATCAACTATAAGTCAAGTTATTTGTTGCTTTTACAAATGGGATCGTCGACACGATTTTTGTCAGGTAGTCTATAGTCGGTTAAATGTATATTGGTTAAGCAGAATTTGAATTTTTGGAATTAATTATTAGTTGGCATGTAGTTTCGATGTAACTTATAGTCAACAAAATGTGCAATCCGCTTGTTAAGTGTGACGTCACGCGAAGCGGCTTCCAGGTCCAAGCGCTCTATTCAACTGAATGGAGGGACTCATGAAATGGTAATAATAAACGTTTACAAAGCGATTTAATACTTTCGAAAATCACAATCGCCGTATATATGTCCATGCCTAATATCCGATGGCCAGAAAGTGATTCATTTTTTTATAAATTGTTACATTTTTGGTATTTGTTATGCAGCAAGCCCAGAGATTGTTGTGTACTCTATGATTTTATATTAAATTAACTTTAATGTGTGATAGGAATAAAACGTGATCATAAACGAATGATTTCTCCACTCAAATGAATGGCGGCTTGGACCCGGAAACAGTATTACATACGTCACCACTTAACAAGCGGATAGGGAGCATCAAAGTAAAGTGACACCATGTAATCTCTCTATATAACAATAAATAAGCATAATGGATCAAAGAATATACTAAAATAAAACGCACATTTTAATATTTGGCCTGATAAATCAACAAAATCCCCCAAAAGTAAACAATATTTAATAAGGCAGGTTTAAATTCATCGGTTAAAAACAGATTGCCGAGGGCTTCGGTGAAGTAACTGGAGAAATCATGATGAGAAACCATAATAT
>NC_133197.1:4365000-4385000 GCF_049306965.1 Danio rerio
ATGTAAATTTGGAATTGTTCGACAAAGATGGAATTGTGTGATACAAGTTGGAGTTGTGCGATAAATTTATATTTATGCAATATAAAGATGGAATTTTGCGAAATAAAAATAGATTTGTGCATTCAAAATTTCACAATGTTGAAATTGTGCAATATAAAGTTGGAATTGTGTGATATAAATATAAATTTTTAAAATATAAAAATGAGATTTTGCGACAAAAATAGAAATGAGTGAATGAAGAAATTTTTTTAATGAAATAAATATCAATTTGTGCAGTATAAAAATAGAATTGTGCAACAAAAGGGACATCTTGTAATGAGGCTGGAATTGTGCGATATAAGGTTTACATTATACAATATAAAGTTGAAATTGTATGATATAAAGTTGGGATTGTGCGATATAAAGACAGGACTGTGATCTTAAATCAATTGTGCGATATAAAGTTTACATTTTTTGATATACTGTAAAGATGGAATTGTACAATATAAAGTTGGAATTGTAGGATATAAATTTGGAACTGTGGGATATAAAGCTGGAATTGTGCTACATAAATAATTTGCGCAATACAAAAACAGGAATTTATGACAAAAAAAGAATTGTGCAATATAAAGTCGGAATTTTGAGATTTGCATATAAAGATAAAATTGCACAATATACAGATGAAATTATCTGAAATAAACTTGGAATTGTGCGATATTAAGATGGAATTGTGGGACATTAAGATGGAATTGTGCGATATTAAGATAGAATTGTGCAATATTAAGATGGAATTGTGCAATATAAAGATTGAATTGTGCAATATTAAGATGGAATTGTGTGATATTAAGATAGAATTGTGCGATATAAAGATGGAATTGTGCGATATAAAGATGGAATTGTGCGATATTAAGATAGAATTGTGCGATATGTTAAGATGGAATTGTGCGATATAAAGATGGAATTGTGCGATATGTTAAGATGGAATTGTGCAATATAAAAATGGAATTGTGTGATTTTAAGATAGAATTGTGCGATATTAAGATAGAATTGTGCGATATAAAGATGGAATTGTGCGATATAAAGATGGAATTGTGCGATATAAAGATGGAATTGTGCGATATTAAGATAGAATTGTGCGATATAAAGATGGAAATGTGCGATATGTTAAGATGGAATTGTGCAATATAAAAATGGAATTGTGTGATATTAAGATAGAATTGTGCGATATAAAGATGGAATTATTCGATATAACTATGGAATTGTGCGATATAAAGATGGAACTGTGCGATATATTAAGATGGAATTGTGCGATATAAAACTGGAATTGTGCGATATGAAGATGGAATTGTGCGATATGAAGATGGAATTGTGTGATATAAAGATTGAATTGTGCGATATAAAACTGGAATTGTGCGATATAAAACTGGAATTGTGCGATATGAAGATGGAATTGTGTGATATGAAGATTGAATTGTGCGATATAAAACTGGAATTGTGCGATATGAAGATGGAATTGTGTGATATAAAGATGGAATTGTGCGATATGAAGATGGAATTGTGTGATATAAAGATTGAATTGTGTGATATGAAGATGGAATTGTGCGATATAAAACTGGAATTGTGCGATATAAAGATGGAATTGTGCGATATGAAGATGGAATTGTGTGATATAAAGATTGAATTGTGCGATATGAAGATGGAATTGAGCGATAAAACGATGGAATTGTACGATATTAAGATGGAATTGTGCAATATAAAAATGAAATTGTGCGATATTAACATGAAATTGTGCAACATTAAGATGGAATTGTGCGACATTAAGATGGAATTGTGCGATTTAAAGATAGAATTGTGTGATATAAAGATGGAATTGAGCGATATAACGATGGAATTGTGCGATATCAAGATGGAATTGTGCAATATTAACATAGAATTGTGTGATATATTAAGATGGAATTTTTACGATATAAATTTAGAATTTTGCTGTAAGAAGATGGAATTGTGCGATATAAAGATGGAATTGTGTGATATTAAGATGCAATTGTGCGATATTAAAATAGAATTGTGAGAAATAATGTTGGAATTGTGTCTGAAAAAAAAGTGCAAGGTAGTCAGAATTGCTCAATTCTAAAGTACATTCAGAATTGTGTCATATCATGAGATGTAGTGCAAAAACTGCAAAATATACTTGGATTTAAACAGGTTAGGTTTAAAATTTTCAACACACTTAATCTGATAAACAGAGTCTCATAAAACATGTTTTTGATTTTCAAAAGCCATATTTAAAGAGCCATGTTTTCTAAAGTACTACAAACAAGCATGCTAGTGTAACATTAGGTGACTACTATTATGATAAACGAATGGTTTAAAGAGTTTTTAAAGCCTATCAAGCTAAAAATGGATCTCCACTGCTGACCTCAAATGCCACAACAATCCTAAAAAACCCTTTCTACTTTATTTCACCAGTATAGACTAATCATTTAACATTTTCGGTCTCCTCAGAGCGAGTAAAAAATCGAGCATGAGGTGTTTTCTTCCTTGCAGGACAGAGATCGGACCATCAAAGCGCTCGCTGTCCTCAGTGTTGGCCGTCGCTCAAACTTCAACATTTCTGACAGCAGAAACACAGACTTTCCGCCATTTCTAGTTTCACAAGTCAAGCTGACGTGGAGCTGGGAAAAGCAGAACCTGCTGGGATTTGGAGCTGGAGAGCTGCCAATTATTATTCCGGAGGCACATATCCCGGGTAATCCATAGTTAAATATGTAACACAGCCTGACATTTACTAAGAGAGCTACTCAGAAATTATCAATCCTCAGTTGGATTTTTGGGGCCATATGAGTGGAAGCAGATCTTGTTGAAAATAAGCCAGAGCAAAAGTGTGTGTGTGTGTGTGTGTGTGTGTGTGTGTGTGTGTGTGTGTGTGTGTGTGTGTGTGTGTGTTTCTGCATTCATTTATGCGTAGCTACAAACGAATTATGCAAAATGTATGAAGCAGAATGTGTTTGCGATCGGAGGAAATAAGCATCAAAAGCCCTTGGGAATGTGCCAGATGTATGTTTGTTATTGCTCTGTACGGTAATGTAGATTCTGCGAAGCAAAATATAAAATGTGCAAAATGTATGTAATAAAGAAGGGGTTTAGAGTAGCTAGCTTGGTAATTCTAAACTTGCTGCAACTCACAAGACTCACAATTTTAGCCTTTATTGAGGGAGACACTCAGAATTGTGAGAAATGAAGTTAAAAAAAACAATTGTAACTAAAAGAAAAATAGAATTGTGTGATATAATTATATCGCACAATTACATTTTTACAACGTACAATTCAAATGTTACATCACACAATTCCATCGTCACAATTTCATCTTTAAATTGTACAAATCAAACTTCATATCGCACATTTCCATCTTTACATTGTACATTTCCATCTTTACGTTGTATTATTTACTTCATATGTTGTACAATTCCATCTTCACGTCACACAATTCCATCTTTAAATCGTACAAGCCGAACTTCACATTGCAGAATTCCAACTTTTTAAAATAAACTATTTTGAATACGTCGTACAATTCCATCTGTCACACAAATCAAACCTTACGTCACACAAGTAGATCTTTTCATAAAATTGCACAATTCTCACTATAATAATATTAATTTCATCTCGTCACAATTTTAACTTTTGACAGCAAAATTCCAATTTTTTTAAATCACACAATTCCAAGTATATTGTACATTTACACTGTACAATTCCATCTTTAAATCATAAAATTCAAACGTTATATTGCACAATTCCAACGTCATACCGCACATTTCCATCTTTATATTCAGCAATTCCAAATTTTTAAAATCACACAAAAGCACACAATTTCAAATATATCGCACAATTCAATCTGTTGCACAGTTCCATCCTAAAATCTTCCAATTCAAATTTTATCGCACAATTTTTATAAATCACATAATTCTCACTATAATATTAATTTTATCTCTCTCACAATTTTAACTTTTGACAGCACAATTAATTTTTTTTAAATCACACAATTCCGAATATATATTGTACATTTACACTGTACAATTCCATCTTTATATCGTAGAATTCAAACGTTATATTGTGCAATTTCAACTTCATACCGCACAATTCCATCTTTATATTCAGCAATTCCAACTTTTTATAAATCACACAATTTCGAATATATCGCACAATTCAATCTGTTGCACAATTCCATCTTAACATCATCCAATTCAAACGTTATATTGCACAATTCCATCTTTACGTCATACAATTCTCTCTTTGCATTGTATTTATTTTTATTTAGCACAATTCCATCTTTAAATCGTACAAGCCAAACTTTACATTGCAGAATTCCAACTTTTTTTAAATAATCAATTTTGAATACAATTCCATCTTTGTTGCACAATTCAAACTTTATGTCACACAACTAGATCTTTTATATATCGCACAATTCCCACTATATTAATAATAATATTAATTTAATTTCTGTCACAATTTAAACTTTTGGACAGCACAATTTCCGAATATATATTGTACATTTACACTGTACAATTCCATCTTTACATTTAGCAATTCCAACTTTTTAAAAATCACACAATTCCGAATATATCGCACAATTCAATGTAGCACTATTCCATCTTAACATCATCCAATTCAAACTTCATATCTAACAATCCCATAATTATCTCTTTGCATTGTATTATTTTTATTTTTGCACTATTCCATTTTTCATGTTGCACAATTCCATCTTTAAATCGTACAAGTAAAACTTTACATTTCAGAATTCCAACTTTTTTAAAACAAACAGTTTTGAATACATGTCGCACAATTCCATCTTCGTCACACAGTTCAAACTTTACATCGCACAAGTAGATCTTTTTATGAATCGCACAATTCCCACTATAATAATATTAATTTTATTAGTTTATTGATCTGCTTTCACTCTATGTGGGCGGAGTAATACTCAAGGGTGAAGAGGCTGTACAAGTGCTGAAAATGCAGAAATAAATGCAATGCAAAATGCAAACTAGCCCAGCTGGGACTCGAATCAGCGACCTTCTTGCTGTGAGGCAGCAGTGCTAACCACTGAGCCACCATGCCAACCAATTATATCGCACAATTAAATTTTTTTGTTCCAAAGTTTTCTTTTTACAGTATATCGGCCAATTTTAAAATTATACTGCAAAAATCGAACTCCGATAATCTGCACTGTATTCTGCCCAAAAAAAAAAGAAAACGGCAGCTGCGGTTGCCAGAATTTTCCCGTTAAAACCAAAGTAGATAATCGTTAAAAAATAGTTCTAGATTTTATTTTAATTACCAAACGTATTTATACCATAATCTATACTATATTTAATTAATAGTGTTAATACACAGATGTTTCGAAGCACTAACAATACCAACAAACAAAATTATAATAAAATTATAGTGTCATGCAGGGAATTTTGGCGAAATTAAGTTCAATCAATAAAAGAGATACTCACAGTAAATATCACTTACTGTTAATGGTAATATGATTTTTACTGTAGAATTTTTACAGTATTTAAATTTGTTGATTTAAAAAAAAAAAAGTCCTTACCGCCGTTGCCGAAATTCCCCAGTCTGCAGCACATTAGCAGAACACGACTATCTGTTTATCCGGCAGATCTGTTGATCCCAGTTTATAAATAAAGTTGAAGAGTAATAAAGACTTCACACCGGTGACCCTTGGGTTGCCAGAAAAATAAAAAGTAAAGTAAATCAGATCGATGGCTTTCTCCAGAGGCCTGATGCTAAACCAGGATCCAAACATTCACCGGCACACACACACACCGCATCAACATCAACAGATCGATACCAATTACTGACGATTTTACACCGGTAAAAAGAGATGAGGAGGAAAACATGCACTCACCGACTTATGAAATATCATCGTTTTGCAGAGCCGAGATTGGCAGAACTGTGTTTACATTCGGCCAAATCAACAATGACAGCAAAGATAAATCATTAGCACTTCAAGACAAATTCCATATTATTAAGAATAGACACTTTTTTTGTTGTTGTTTATAATTAATCTAAAATGAGTATATTTATTGAAACATTAATTTATTGATGTACATTTTTTTATTGTACGTTGTGGAAATGATGTCGAAGTTGAAAAGCTGTTGTATTGTGCAGTATTTGATTTAGTTTATTTATTAGCAATTTATTTAATTTAAAAAAACTAATTTAATATATGGAGGATGGTTTGGAGCAGGGGTCACCAGTCTCGCTCCTGGAGGTCTGATGTCCTGCAGGGTTTAGCTCCAACTTGCCTCAACACACCTGCCTGGGCGTTTCTAGTATACCTAGTAAGACCTTGATTAGCTTGTGCAGGTGTGTTTGATTAGGGTTGGAGCTAAAATCTGCAGGACACCGGCCCTCAGGGAACAAGTTTGATGATCCCTGGTTTAGATCATCACAATATTTAATTTTATTTTTTCCCCAAAATTTGAACACCGGAATGATGGCAAATATTTTGAGTGTTGTGATTTTGGGGAGTCAATCAAATGATGTATTGGATATAATTTAATTGAACAAAAAAATTGGGAAAAAAAAATTATGATGAAATTAGCATTTTAATAATAATAATAATAATAATTCCTTACATTTCTATAGCACTTTTCTGGGCACTCAAAGTGCTTTTTACACATGGGGGAGAATCTCCTCATCCACCACCAGTGTGCAGCATCCACCTGGATGTCGCGAAGGCAGCCATTTTGCACTAGAACGCACACCACACAATAGCTGATTGGTGGAGAGGAGGCAGAGTGATGAAGCCAATTATGATATGGGGAGGGTTAGGAGGCCATGATGGACAAAAGCCAGCGGGCAGATTTTGCCGATTTTGGTGAATTGACCAAACTAAATTGGTCGTAGTGTATATGTGAATGCGAGTATTTGTGTTTCCCAGTACTAGATTGCAGCTGGGAGGAGTTCCACTGTGTAAACTATATGCTTAATAAGTTGGCAGTCCCGCTGTGGTGACGCCTGATAAATAAGGGACTTATGCTAAAGGAAAATTAATGAATAAATGTGATAAAATTTGCTTTAGCCTTTTAGCACGTCATTGCGATGAAAGTATCTTTAGACTTTTAGTATTTTAACGCTGTGAAGTTTAAAATGCTAAAAGTTTTGCATTTTATTGTGATGACAACTTTTTAACATTTTTCTTATGAAATTAGCTTTATCCTTTTTAATCCAATTTATTAATTAGCTTTATCCACCAAGATTCTTGACCTTTTTTTTTGTTGTTTGACCCTGCATAAGCACGTGCTCCTCTCGAGATTAGTTCATAATAAACTTTACTTAGCATTTTATTGCAATTAAATTAGCTTTAGCCTTTCATTGCAATGAAATTAGCTTTATCCTTTTAGCATTTAATGTGCCGAAATTAACTCTGGCCTTTCAACGTTTAATTGCGATGAAATTAGCTTCAGCTTTTTAGCATCTTATTGTAATGAAACCAGCTGTAGCTTTATCCTTTTTACATTTTTAACAGAATTAGCTGAAGCCTTTTTGCATTTTACTGAAATAAAATTAGCTTTATCCTTTTTACATTTTTTATAGAATTAGCTGTAGCCTTCAAGCATTTTATAGCAACAAATATGATTTTATAACCCAGCCGGCATTTCAACGGTGATTCAACGTTGAATCAACGTCAGGTCTATGGTTGGATCAACGTTGAATTACCTTTCGATTTTGCAAATTGGATCAACGTTTATATAGTGACGTTGTTTCACCGTTGGACCACCACCGGTGATTCACCGTTGAAATCACAACGTTGTTTCACTCTTACCTTTTTCATGGGTGAATTATGGTCGTTTTGTAGACGTTGAATGAAGGTTGAATTACCTTTCGATTTTGCAAATTGGATCAACGTTGATACCGTGACGTTGTTTCACCGTCATACATTTCAACATAAGTTAAATAGAAATTACATACAACGCAAAGTCCATAAATATAACAAACAAAATTTTACTAATAAAAAATACACGACACAAATACACAACTTAGTCTGTGTATCAATTTATTTAATACACACCTAATTATTTCATTTATTCTAAATATACAGCAACATTTACAGCATACATAGTTCATTAAAACCATGCAGGTTACTATACATGCTCAAATACAGAAAAAGGCATACAATTAAATAGTCACTTTTTAATTAGGTTTCATGAATTAAAGTTAATGTTTATAACATGAACAAAGAACAAATACTTGTACAGCATTTATTAATCATTTAATTAATTGAAATATGTCCCGATGCTATTAAAATCAAAATGTATGCTTGTTAACATTAATGCACTGAGCTGACATGAACTGTACTTTCTTTATATGAAAGATGCTTCATTGTTCTTTGTTCATGTTAGTAAATACATTAACACTTACTAATACAACCTTATTGTAAAGTGTTACCGTCTAACCTAACTAAATTAAACTAAGTAACTAAACTACGCTTCAACCACCACTGTCTCCAAAATACAATTCTGTTTACAAAGTTTACAAAATACCCATTTTTAAAGTGGCTGCAGTAAAAAATAAAATAAAAAACATCACTCACAACTAAGAATCACAAGTGAAATACATTACATCTGTTTGAGGTTTTATAGGTTGAGAGAAACACTTGAGGTAAAAGATGGCACTGGGGACAAAGAATCAAGTGTAAAACACTTAAACATCTATATCAGTCTAGCACTTAAATACATATTTATTTCTCAAACACCAGGTGAGTTTCCTACAAAATCAATAATGAGGTTTGCTATTCCAATTCATTGTAAATGAATGGCTTCACTTTCACAATAGTGAAAACTCATGCTATAATTTAAACCTGACATTACTCCTTCACTTTGCAGGTCTGCATGCTAAATATTTAGTAGTTTTTTTTTTTTTTTTTGTATAAAGTACATCTATTGTGTTTAGCATTACTGCAGCAAAACTGAGCACCTGTGACAGTGGAACATGTAGACAAATATTTCAGTAAATCAAACACAACAGTAAAAGCAATTTGTTATTCCATTATTATTATTAGTATCATAAAAATTGCATGTTCACATGGGTCTTATAATAATGGCTCACATTTGTGAATGTAGGACCACTATTTCACTATTACATGTCACATTAAGTGTTCATATAGGTTCTGTTATTAATTACTTGTGTCATCCCAGAGACTTGTTAATCTTCAGAACACAAACTAAAATATTTTAGATTAAATGCCTCATCCTCTACAGACAGCAATGGTCCCAAGATGGTCATTGTCATAATAAGGCACAAAACACATTGTCAAAACGTTCCATGTGACTTCAGTAATTTCAACTGTGAACATACCAAGCTCCAACAACACTTTAGTGAGGCAAAACAAAACAGTAAATACTAATGTGTTTGCATATATCTCTCCCGCATCAGATCAGCGTGTGTGTTTATTACGAGCAGTAAGTACACACCATGACCTGTTGTGGCAAAGGCAAACAAGTTATTTTTACAGTACTTACTGTGATTTAACCTTTATGACAAATGTACTGGACCTGTTACTACACCTGATATATCACTATCTTTTATGAACACAAATTTCACTGTAACGGGTGCTGTTGTTTTGCTCCAGTTACACCTTTAGAGAACACCGTACTAGTCAGACATCCATACAAAAGCAGAGAGTTTGGTCTTGTGTAGCAGAACTGCATTAGATGTCTGTCTGTCTAGGCTGACACTGGTTTAGGCCATCAGTATGTCCTTGATGCCCTCAAATGGAGCTTCCAGAAAACCTGCAATAAATGAAATACGAGGTTACAACTAAGTTGGTATCAGCTATTATACAAAGTGAAATTCAAATATTTATTTTTTATTGAATCCAAATTTGTCCTATAATATCGCCACACTCAATAATTTTGACTCATCCATCCGAATATTCCTAACTAAGAGAAGTGAAGAATTAGGTGTGATGTCGTCAGGAAGCCCTTCGCCACCACCGGTGCCAGCATTTCCAGAATTCTAATTTCAGATTCTCGAAAAAATTGCTTTTTTTTTTTTTTTTTTTTTAACCAAGGCTGCAGTAAAGAATCATGAAACATTCAACACATCTAATAATTACAAGTTGTCGTAAACCATTACATGTACTGTAAAAGCTGTTTAAAGCTTTTTAGACATGGTTGAGAAAAACTCTAGAAAGAGTAGCACTTCTGTAAAAGTCTGCATGTAGGACAGAGAATAAAAGGGATAGTTAAAAATTTGTATTCTGTTGTCATTTACTGACCACATTGAACACAAAAGAAGATATTTTGAAGAAAGCTGCAAATCTATTTAACCATTGACTTCTATAGTATTTTTTTCTACTATGGAGGTCAATGTTTACAGGTTTTTAGTTTTTTTTCAGAATAGCCTCTTTTGTGTTCAACAAAATAAACTCATAATGGTTTAAAACCATTTGGGGAGTAAAATGTGAGTACATTTTCATTCTTGGGTGAACTATCCCTTTCAGTTGGAAAACACCAGAATTCTTAAGTAGACCCTTTTCGCAAGACAGATGATGCATTTAATTTCTTCTTAATCCTCAAGTTTTTAATATTTAGATTTATTTGAATAGCATGTTTATTTATTTGTTTTAATGACATTTAATAAATACAACTTCTCAATGACATCACATGTACTGGACCTGCTACACATGTATCACTATTTTTTTGAATACAAATTTCACTGTAACAGGTGCTGTTGTTTTGCTCCAGTAATACCTTTAGAGAACACAGTAGCAGTCAAGACATCTATACAAAAGCCTTGGTGTGGAGTAGCAGAACGGCAGTCTGTCCAGGCTGACACAGGTTTAGGCCATCTGCGTGTTCTTGATGCCCTCAACTGGACCTTCCAGAAAACTCAGAAAGTTAAAACCCATTACACCTTTTATCTGGTACTATACAAAGTGTAATTTAAGCATTAATTTCTCACTAAATACAGATTTGTTCCCCAATACTGTCACATAGTATAACATCACAACATGATTTCACAATAATAATATCAATATAACAATATAATATCACAACATAGCCTAACAATCAATAAACAAACAGATTAGAAAGAGAATATCACCAACCAAAGCACCAAGAAGATTTAACAGATAGTTAAAGGTAAAGTAAACTTACATGGACAAAGCCTTTTCCATTCAATGCTGTGCAAGTTAGTGCGTCTCTGGAGTAAGTTACATGTCTAAAAGCAAAAACAACAACAACAGTGAAACGACAGCAGTTAACTTTGTAATAATAACACTAATAATGCAGCGTATAAAATGGATATTGTTTTATAACGTTGCTCAGTAACTTTAAACTGCGTTTGGAGTTTATCGCTTTGAATTTGCCATAAAAACGCTCATTTAGACTAACGTTAAACATGTGACATTACCTCGAGGTTAGCTGCGCGTCACCGGAGTGCAAACAAGACTAAAAACAAACTGGAAAGTTTTAAATGCTTCAAAATTCGAAACACTACACCTCAAAAGTCACGTTTAAGATACACTGACAAAATCGGGGGGTAAATAAAACGTTAAAGCATCTAAAAACACGCTTACCTCTGAATTCTGCTGCACTGCAGGTCAGGTGTTCGTAATTACGTGAAGTAAAGCGCTGCGCGTGGCCGCGTGCGCGGAGTCCTCCAATACCATGGTAACCAAACATGTTGAATGTTGGGTGAAGCCATGACGTTAATTCAACATACAGATCATGATAAAAAAATGTCAACGTTGATTTGTACAAGGATTTCTGTAACTTTTTTCAACCATTTATCATTCAACATTGTTTCAACATTAAAGCAACAACTGACATATTTTCAACCACATTTCAACGTTGAAGCCTTGTCATATGCAGGCTGTTTTTCAACCATTCAACATTAAACGTTCTATCAACATTATTTCAACGTTCAAAACACAACTGACCTTATTTCAACCATATTTCAACGTTGAAGGTCGGTCGTGTGCCGGCTGGGAATTTATTAGAATTAAAATAGCTTAGCTAACATTTATTTGTGACAAAATTTGATTTAGTCTTTTAGTATTTATTGCGATGACACTGGCTTTAACCTTTTAACACTTTAGTGTAACGAAACTAGATTTGGCCTTTTTTTTAAATTAGCTTTAGCCTCATAGCGCTTTATTTTAGAAATTATATCAAAAGAGTGTTTAAATGTCAAAAAATGTAAACGTAAGATAAATTAATGTATTTTTAAAACAAACGTAATATATTACGCAGTGAGTTCATTTTGCTTCGATCAAAATCTTACTTTAAGACACAAAATATTGTCATTACTGATTCTGAAATTGTGTAAATACTGAGATTTGTTTATAGTTCAGATTAACCTTTTTTTTTTGCCATAGCGAGACAAAGGAGTCTGCAGATTCATTAGATTTTAAATTTCTGTGTTGTGGAAATGATGTGGTAATCATACTAGCCGTATGATGATGAATTCAGCCTAAAGCATCGTCTTAAAAAAAGGAAAAAACAACAATGAGAGTCTCTCCTGAGGAAGAAATGTCATCTCCAAACACCTGCTGTTCACAAAACTACAGGGAAACGTGGGATAATGTTAGAGCATCAGCTGACCTGAGACCAGTTACTGCGCACACACACACTCACGCATAGTCTCATACACAAACATATACAGACAAACACACACTCATATACACACACACCAACTCGCACAAGCACACATACTCGGTCTCATACACGCACTCAGATAAACTCAAACACACACATTCATATACACACTAATACTCACACCTACACACACACAATTATATACATGTGCTGCGCACACACAAAAACTCACACTTAAACATATAATCATTCATACATGCACACAATCTCAGACACACATTCATATACGCACTCAAACACACACTCTACACTCACATATACATAAATATATACATGCGCACACAAACATATAAACACACACACTCACAGACACTAACATTCATTCATTCACATACACTCAGACACACTTCTTCATTCATATATACATACACACACACACACACACACACACACACACACACACACATATATATATACACATACACACACACACACATATATACATACATACACTTCATACATACATGTGCACACTCAAACACATTCGCTCACACAGTCTCATACACACACTCATATAAACCCAAGCACATATTCAAAAAACATATTCATATACACACTCATACCCACACACACCCTCTCTACACTCTCTCACACACACACAATCATATATACGCGCACGCACACACACACACACACACACACACACACACACACACACACACACACAGACAGAGAGAGCTGAAGCTGAAGGCAGTTATTTCTCTGTCCCTCTGGATGTGATAAGCTGGAAGAGTCTCTCTCCATCATCTCCGCTATCGGCTGCTGATCTGCTCAGGAGAGAGCGATACTGAAACACTAATCCATGCATTACGCTTCCTGGATTAGATTATATTGTGCTGAAGCGCAGGAGGAAGCGCACAGCATCTGAGACTCACGCCTGTCTGCTCAACTGCAGACAAAAAGAAACACTTTTCATGATCACGTCTGAGTGCCGGCAGTCAATATGCTTATCTTACATAATAGATGTCATTTCCGTCATATCAGCGGTGATGATGGACTTTGTGTGACAGGGTTTTGTTATGGAGATGACATTATGTCTTAATGGGTTTGAATTATTGACAGGATCATTTTATCTGGAATGCCTTAAATGCTTATACTGGTAATGACACTCAGATCGGAAGTGATATTTACTTTACTTTTTATTTTGCGTATCACGTTTCATTTTGTCACTTATGAACTCATTTAACTACACAAACATTTAAATAGATAAAATGGGATATTTAAAATGTATTATTATTAGCAGCTGTGTACAATTCTTTAAATTAAACTAATTTGCATATTTTCATAGCTTATTATTAAGATGCTGAATATTTGTTGACTTATTACCGGTCAGTCTGTAATTTTGTAATACAAGGAGGGAAGGACGGAAAGGCCAACAGGAAGGACAGATAGACGGACAAGCCAACAGGAAGGAAGAAAGGATGGACAAGCCAACAGGAAGGAAGGAAGGAAGGAAGGAAGGATAGAGGCAAGCAAGCAAGGACAGACAAGCCAACAGAAAGGAAGGACGGACAGATGAACTAGCCAACAGGAAGGAAAGGAAGGACAGAAAGGCCAACAGGAAGGACAAGACAACAAGAAACAAGGAAGGACGGACAGACAAAAAAAAGTAAGGAAGGAAGGAAGCAAGGAAGGAAGGAAGGAAGGAAGGAAGGAATCAAGGAAGGAAGGAAGGAAGGACAAACCAACAGGAAGTAAGGACAGAAGGACAAGCCAATTGGAAGGACGGACGGACGGACAAGCCAACAGGAAGGAAGGAAGGACAAGCCAGCAGAAAGGAAGCAAGGACAGACAAACAAGCCAACAGGAAGGAAAGAAGGAAGGAAGGACAAGCCAATCGGAAGGAAGGAATGACCAGCCAACAGAAAGGAAGGAAGGAAGGATGTATGTATGGATGGACAGAAAGACGAACTAGCCAACAGGAAGGGAAGAAAGGAAGGAAGAAAGAACAGACGGACAAGCCAACAAGAAGGATGGATGGACGGACAAGCCAACAGGAAGAAGAGAAGAAAGGACGGATGGACAAGCCAACGAGAAGGACGGTAGGGTGGACCGACAAGACAGCAGGAAAGAAGAGAGGAAGGAAGGACAGACAAGCCAACAAGAAGGAAGAAAGGACAAACAAGCCAACCAGGAAAAAAAAGAAGGATTGAAGAAAGACAGACGGACAAGCCAACAGGAATGAAGGAAGGAAGGAAGAACGGACGGACTGAAAAGCCATCTGGAAGAAAGGAATTAAGCAAGGACAGACAGACAAGCCAACAGGAAGGAAGGAAGGAAGGAAGGAAGAAAGGACAAGCCAACAGGAAGAAAGGACAGAAAGACAAGCCAATTGGAAGGATGCAAGGAAGGGCGGACGGACAGACAAGCTAACAGGAAGGAAGGAAGGAAGAACAAGCCAACAAAGGAAGCAAGGACAGACAAACAAGCAATCAGGAAGGAAAGAAGGAAGAAAGGACAACCCAATAGGAAGGAAGGAATGATCAGCCAACAGAAAGGAAGGAAGGAATGATGTATGGATGGATGGACAGAAAGACGAACTAGCCAACAGGAAGAAAGAAAGAAAGGAAGAAAGAACAGATGGACAAGCCAACAGGAAGGATGGATGGACAGACAAGCCAACAGGAAGAAGGGAAGAAAGGATGGATGGACAAGCCAACGGGAAGGAAGGTAGGGTGTACGGACAAGCCAGCAGGAAAGAAGGAAGAGAGGAAGGAAGTACAGACAAGCCAACAAGGAAGAATGGACAAACAAGCCCACAGGAAGAAAAGAAGAAAGGAAGAAGGACAGACGGACAAGCCAACAGGAATGCAAGGAAGGAAGGAAGAACGGAGGGACTGAAAAGCCAACTGGAAGAAAGGAAAGAAGAAAGGACAAGCCAACAGGAATGAAGGAAGGATGGACGGACAAGCCAACAGGAAGTAAGGACGGACAAGCCAACACTGTAGATAGGTAAACCGTTAGATAGATACTAGGTGGTTACTAGAATGTTGTTTTGTTGCAACACTGTTGCTAAGTTTTGCCTGAGGATGCTGGGGTTTTGCTATATGGTGGCTAAGGTTACCAGGTAGTATTGACCTTATTCTAAAATGCGGAAGTGCGCCTGTTTTCGCGATTGTCTTAGAACTTCCGTTTCAGTCGCCTATGGGAGAAATGACAAGGAATAATAAACGGCAAAAAACGGTCAAACTACTTGCTCTACAAACAAATGTTTGCATGACTATACAGACCAAGTAGAATAATATAACAAGGAAATATCAGTTTACAACATCAAACAGCAAAACAAGCAGTTTTTAATGTCTAAAAATTAATGGAAGTGAATCAGACCGGAAGTCTCGTGCCAAAAAGGTTAAAATGGCAGCGCCCGCTCTTCTGCGGAGAATAAGGTCAATAGCGTTGTGGTACAATATTTCTCTAAGGTTGATAGGGTTTCTTTGAGGTTGCTAGGGTGTTGCCTTGTGATTACATAGACATTCTGAGAGGTAGCTAGGAGGTTGCTAGGCTGTTGCTATATGATTACTAGGGTCTTCTGTGTGGTTACTACTGTTCGGTTTTGTTGCTACACTAAATAAACAATAGATTTTTTTAATAAATAAATAAAAATAAAGATAAATAAATGTATAAATAAAATAAATTATGAATAAATGTTTTTCAGTATTCACGTAATAAAATATATATGTAATATTTTTGAATTATTTATTTTTAAAGAAAATACTTTATTATTATTATTATTATTAGTAGTAGTAGTAGTAGTAGTAGTAGTATTAGTATTATTATAATTATTAAAGAATATACAATTTTATTTGCAAAAACTGAAAATACACCAGATATTTTGTGCCAATATTAATCATATTGTAAACCGTGGGATAATAATAATAATAATAATTATAGTGTTTTTTTAAATGGTCATTTCCACATTGTTGAGATTGTATTGTTGCAAGTGTCACACATTTACACAACTTTTGGTCTCAAACAAACTACAGTATGAAACTTTCACATAACGAAATACAAACTAAAATACGTTTGCTCGACTAGAAATCAGCTTCTGACAAATAAAATTGGCGGTGTTTGCAGAAACATTTGGGAATTGTCTTTTGTGGTAAAGTGGTTTGAATGCCAGCGCTGCGTCTCTTTTGTGCGCTGCTTGTTTACCTGTGCTTTTCTTCTGCTGGTGCTTGTTTGATGGAGAAATAAATTGATAAGCGAGGGCTGCGAGCGCAGAATCGATCCGTCAATCTGAGTGTGTTTTTATACCTGGAGATGAGCAGCGGTGAACGCAGCGGGAGAGACGCTCATCAATCAATGAGACTCAAGAAAGCACACATCAGCCAGAGCACAGCAACACAACTCAACCTGCGGCTTCACGGGGGAATCAACAAACAAACACACACACACACACACACACACACACACACACACACACACACACACACACACTATATCAATATAATACAATGCTGAAATAATGTTAGTATATTAGGGATGCAATGATTTTAGATCATGTTTGGTACGATTGTAGTCGGAAGGAGGAGGGGGGGGGTCACGATTTGTTACTAGGGTGTTGCTATGCTGTTACTAGGTAGCTACTAGGTTGTTTGTGCTACAATATTTCTCAGGTTTCCCTAAGGTTTCTAGGGTGTTGCTATGTGGTTGCTTAGACTATCTGGAAGGCTGTTGTTGTAGGATTACTAGGGTCTTCTGTGTGGTTGCTAGGTGGTTACTAGAATGTTTTGTTGCTAAATGGTTCCCAGGGTTTTCCTGAGGTTGCTAGGGTGTTGCGATGTAGTTGATAGGGCGCATATTGTTACTAGAATGATCTGTGGTGTAGCTACAATATTTCTCGGGTTTTCCTAAGGTTGCTAGGGTGTTGCTATGTGGTTGCTAAGACATTCTGAGAGGCTGCTTGGCTGTTGCCATAAGATGACTAGGATCTTCTGTGGGGTTGCTAGGTGGTAACAAGAATGTTTTGTTGCTACATTTTTTCCTAGGGTTTCCCTGAGGTTGCTAGGATATTAGGTGTTGTAGCTACATTATTTCTCGGAAGCTTCCCAAGTTTGCTAAGGTATCCATGAGGTTGCTAGGGTGTTACTATGTAGTTGTTAAGACATTCTGAGATGTTTCATGGCTGTTGCTATAGGATTACCAGGGAGTTCTGCATGGTTGCTTGGTGGTTACTAGAATGTTTTGTTGCTACATTGTTCCTACTGTTGCAATGGTGTTGCTAAGACATTCTGAGAGGTTGCATGGCTATTGCTATAGCATTACTTGGGTCTTTTGTGTGGTTGCTTACCTGAGGTTGCTAAGGTGTTGCTATGTGATTGCAAGGCATTTTTGATGGTTTACTGGGAGGTTGTTAGTGTCTTGTTATAGAATTAATAGGTTTATCTGTGTGGTTGCTAGGTGTTCCGTTTTGTTGCAACATTGTATCTAGAGTTACTCTAAGGTTGCTGGGGTGTTGCTATGCTGTTGCTAGGGTGTTTTGTTTTGTTGCTGCAATGATGCTAGGGATTTAGAGGTTGCTATGGGGTTGCCATGGGATCACTGAGATCTGTCTTGTTGGTAGAAGATTAGTAGCGTGTTCTGTTTTGTTGCTTTAATGTTTCTAGAGATTCACCATAGGTTGCTAAGGTGTTGCTATGTGGTTGAGTCATTCTGCATAGTTGCTAGGTAGATACAAATTGCTAAAATGTTGCTAGTGTGTTGCTATGGGGTTACTATGATGTTCTATGTGGTTGATAAGTGCATCCTAGGGTGCTCTGTTTTGCTTCTACAATGTTTCTAGAGCTTCCCTTCTTAGGTTACTAGGGTGTTGCTATGCTGTTGTAAGGTAGTTACTAGGGTGTTTTTTGTTAAAGCTACATGTTTTCTATAGTTTCTCTAAGGTTGTTACGGTGTTGCTATGGGGTTTCACTATGGGGGTTGCTGGGGTCTTGCTACAGGGTTACTTTTGTGAAGTTGCTATGATGTGTATAGGGTTTCCCAGATGTTGCAAGGGGGTTCCTAAAGAGTTCTCTTTTGTTGCTACAATGCTAGGATTGCTGAGGTTGCTGCTACGATGGTGTAAAGGCATTCTGTGTGTTGTGATGAGGCATCTGGGGTGAACTTGCTCAGCTCGGCGCACACACACACACACACACACACAAAGTGGTCTCTCATGTTGAGGAGCGATTGCATCAGTCGCTGGAGCTCTGGAATCTGCTGACAGCACCAGGATTGAGGAAGCAGAAGCAGATCTTCCACTGATGAAAGACAGACTGCAGATCAGACCAGACCACATCTGAGTATCTCTCTCTCTCTCTCACACACACACACACACACACACACACACGCTGTCGTGAGTCAGAACAACTGCACTGCTCACACTGACCATCATCAAAACATTCCCCACAATGCACTCTGACACACACATGCAATATGCATGACCACAGCAGACCAGAGCACAACACAAATCACAACACACACACAAAACTACTACATATAAATACAACTAAATCAATCATGTAAAGGACTGAAATTAATATTATAAAATAAAGGTTATCATGTAGTTAATCATGTATTGTTATTATTATTATTATTATTATTATTATTATTATTATTAATAGTGAAGTTTCACAACCCAATTTCGGGAGGGGCATGTAATATGATTGACCGCAGCTGGTCTCTCATCTATGATTAGTTAGCCAATCAGATTCATCTAAACCCACTATAAGTAGCGTAGCTAAACTTACTCCGCTATCTTCGTTTTCCAAAGAAACCCCTCATTCACCCCTTCTCCCCCTTTCTTCCTTTATCACGGGGAGCTTCTGAGAAACTACCTGATCTCGTGCTCCCCTTACATGCTCGATTGACCAGGCGGGAGCCCTGGGCTCTATTAAGAAGGTCGCTGGTTCAAGTCCTGGCTGGGTCAGTTGGCATTTCTGTGTGGAGTTTGCATGTTCTTACCGTGTTCCCGTGCATTTCCTCCGGGTAACCCACAAGTCCAAAGACATGCGTTACAGGTGAATTGGGTAAGCTGAATTATCCATAGTGTATGTGTGTGAATGAGTGTGTATGGATGTTTCCCAGTGATAGGTTGCAGCTGGAAGGGCATCCACTGCGTAAAACATATGCTGGATAAGTTGGTGATTCATTCCACTGTGGCGACCTCAGATTAAAAGGAAGACTAAGCCGCAAAGAAAATGAATGAATTTTACACAACTTGACAGCAGAACGTCTCTCACCAAACTCCAAATTTCCAAACAGATTACTTGTTTTAAAAGTATAAACACATCAAAGTGTTATTCAATCAATACAACGATGAAACATTGATAGACACGGTAAATAAATGAGTCTTGCTTGTGAATGTCTTAATGTTTCACA
>NC_133197.1:4390000-4427500 GCF_049306965.1 Danio rerio
ATCTGGTTTACAATATTATAAAACAAAATTTTACATTTTATAACTATTATTTAAGGGAGAGTTTTAAAATGATCTACAAAAAAATTGCTAATGTTTTAGGCGGTAGTTTATTATGCCTATTCAAATGCAAATATTAATAATAGATAATATTAGATATCTTTTCCATAATATACAGTTTTAACAAAACCAACCCTAAGAGTAATGCCATCAGCATTAATCATTAATAGCTTGCCTGAACTCATAAAACAAACAAATAAAAATAAATAAATTACAGTGCCTTGCTCTCCGTTACTCCCTTGGGAGCCCAAAAAAAGTCAGAAATCACCCAAACAACAAGCGATTACCACCAAAGACAGAAATGAAAACTAAAAAAAAAAAGAAAGGGGAAATGTACGAGAGAAAAATCCTTACAGAGGTCTGCAACATGAAAAGGATAGCAGTAAGACCTGACGTAAGGGCTTTATCGCAACTTTACGTCAATGAGTGAATTCAATATTGTAATTATCTGACAACTAAACTGGTTTACAATATTATGAAACCAAAACAGTGAACATTTCATAACCGTTATTTATGGAAAAATTTTAAAATGATCCACTAAAAAAAATTAATGCCTATTCAAATGCAAATATTAATAATAGATAATATTAGATATCTTTTCCATAATATACAGTTTTAACAAAACCAACCCTAAGAGTAATGCCAAAAAATTTTAAAATGATCCACTAAAAAAAATTGCAAAAGTTTTAAGCACTAGTTTTTTACACCTATTCGTATGCAAATATTAATAATAGATAATATTAAATATCTTTTCCGTAACATACAGCTAACAAAACCAACCCTAAGAGTAATGTTTTCAGCATTTAAGATTAATCATTAATAGCTTGCCTGAGTTTATAAACTAAAAAATATTACAGTGCCTTGCTCTCCATTACTCCCTTGGGAGCCCAGAAAACAGACAACAGCCAGAAATCGGCCAAACAACAAGCGATTACCACCAGAAACAGAAATGAAAACTAAAAAAAAAAAAAAAGAAAGAAAAGGGAAATGGAGGAAAGAGAGAAATCCATTCAGAGGTCTGCAACATGAAAGCGCAGCAGTAAGACCCGGCGTAAGGGCTTTTTTCGGCCGTGCTCCCCAGAGACGCATGCTGTGCTGTTTGGACTTTCATTGGAAAACTGCTGCCTGCTCTTTAATGAAAACTATATTTCACACCATGGGGGATGAAAGGTGCTCTTACTTTGCTGTGGTACAAACACGTGCTCGCTCTTTCTCTCTCCGGCTGACAGATCCCAATTCCTTCAGCGTGTGCCAAGCGTTTGATTAGACTCAGCCAGATGCATGATAACCTTACACTTAACTTCATTCGTTTACCGTGTTACCCGTCATTCACACCCGCGGCAAATACAGAAACAAGTAATAAGAGCTTTCTGTGCTGAATCACCTCGGTTTAATCAGATACCAACAGGCCGACGGGCAGAAAACACACACAGCGGTGCCCAGTAAAGACCAGTTTCCTGCTGTATTCCAACCACACATGCTGCCGAAGCCAATGTCGAGAGGTCGAAAATCATACGGAGTGATACACTTTCACAGGACGCTCCGCAAATAACATTCAAAGGAAGCTTACACACCCCATCCAGAATCATTAAGGAACATTTGAACTGGGCTTACTGTGGTTTTATTGCAAATACTTGGTTTAAACTGTAGTAAATGTCCATATAATCTCATTAGAACTGGGTTTACTATGGTTTTACTTCAAATACTTCATTTAGACCAGTGATCTCGCATTAAATAGCATTTGACTTGGGTTTAGTGTGGTTTTATTACAAATAATTGGTTTAAACTATGGTAAGCCTCCATATAATATAATTTGAACTGGGTTTGCTATGGTTTTACTTCATTTAAACTACGGTAAATGTCCATGAAATACCATTCAAAATGGATTTACTATTGTTTTACTTTAAATACTTGGTTTAAACTATGGTAAACGCCTGTATAAAACTGGGTTTGGATTGGAACTGGGTTTACTATGGTTTTACTTCATTTAAATTATGGCAAATGAGCCATGAAACACTATTTGAAATGTGTTTACCATGGTTTTACTTCGAAAGCTTCATTTAAACTATTGCATTTCTGTAAAATATCGATTGATGTAGGTTTACTATAGTTTTACTACAAATACTTAATTTAAACTATGGTAAATGTCCATGAAATACCTACTGAAGTAAGTTTACTGTGGTTTTATTTCTAATACTTGGTTTAAACTATGGTAAACGACCATATAGTATCATTGGAACTAGGCTTACTATGGGTTTACTTCATTTAAATGATGGTAAACTTCCATGAAACACCATTTGAAATGTGTTTACCATGGTTTTACTTCAAAAACATTTAAACTATTGTACTTTCATGAAATACCAATTGAATACCAATTGAAGTAGGTTTACTATGGTTTTACTTCAAATACTTCATTTAGACCAGTGATTTTGCATTAAATAGCATTTGACTTGGGTGTACCATGGTTTTATTACAAATAATTGGTTTAAACTATGGTAAACTTGGTTTTACTTCATTTACACTATAGTAAATGTCCATGAAATACCATTCAGAATGGATTTATTATGGTTTTACTTCTAATACTTGGCTTAAACTGTGGTAAACTTCCATAAAATATCATTTGAACTCGGTTTACTATGGTTTTACTTCATTTAAACTATGGTAAATGTTCATAAAATACCATTTAAAGTAGATTTAATATGGTTTTACTTTAAATACTTGGTTTATACAATGGTAAACATCCATTTAATATCATTGGAACTGGGTTTACTATGGTATAACTTAATTTAAACTATGGTAAACTTCCATAAAACACCATTTGAAATGTGTTTAACAGGGTTTTACTTCAAAAAACTTCATTTTGTAAGGTCCACCCAGTTGGCCCAATGACGGTATCCAATGGTGGATGAAGGTTCACTGCATGTTCGGTCTTTCCAGTGCACAATGTTGATTTATATTAAACTTAACTCATATCTGACTCCAATTTTAGTATGAGATGGTTTAGAATATTAATATATTTATCCTCGTTTTATCTGACTCCAATTATAAAACATTAAGAAGATTATATCAATATGTAATTTAGATAAATGTTTGAACCGTTTGTCTTCACTAGTAATTATTACATCCGTTCATTCGGGTGCTCATGTCGCTCAGAGAAATCGCCTCGGCCGAAGGCGTCCCTCACGGTCACACTCCGGTCAGTCTTGAATATTAAACAGAGGTAAATTGACTAATACTTTAGATGGCCGCTACCAGCGCGCTCGTTCTAAAATACTTTAGTTAGTCCCGCTTAGATGTACACCTTTGAGTTAAGACAATCATCATTTCTAATTAGAGGTTAGGGCATTAATATAAATGTACCCGACTACTGGACTCTATAGTAACTTTGGTTTTCACCAAGCCCATGGTTTCCCATATGAACTTAATTTAGAATAATATTACCTTCAAACAAAGGTCGGGTACCCAATCTAGGTTAGTCGTGCAACACCTTGTTGACCTAGACGGAAGTTATCGCCCTTTCCACCTAAGTACACATGAATCAATATCAAGAGTCAGCCGGATCCCTAAAACACAATTAGTGTGCCAATGCTCCATCTCAATTGGATTTTAGTCCGTCTACTGACCTGACGCAAGACGTGCGGAAACAAGGATACAGCGTAATCTACTTGAATTAATAATTACAGAGTGAGCAAAATATGGTCAAACATTACAATTTATTAGTCAGGTAAATGTATTATGCCAATTCAATCAGTCAATTCATAAATGATCAATACAAAACATCAAATTATCAAAGATAAATCCAAGATGAAAAAGATGCATTCCTGACTTTGAAATATACATAACATGGGGCAGACCCCATGTTATGGGCTGATCTGGTTAGGCAGAATCGCCTTGAGCTTTTCTTAGCCCTTACCTTAAATAATCCAAGAATTCCCTCAAGGAAGGGGGTGTGAATGTATAACAAAAGGCATTCACACTTAGTGTCACACCCCTCACAGTGGATCAAAAGATGCCTGAAGTTATATATTTATTGTTCTGATTATGTCTATTTCTGAGAGAATGAGACCATTGTACCAATCGCACTGAGACATTTCAAATGATATCAAACATGATAGTTAAAGTCAGTTTGGTTAATTCTAGAACATTCAAACATTGAAATGACCATATGAGTGAGTTAGGGGGATGAAGCAAACTCAGATGCAAATGCAGCAGGAACTGGTTTTTCCCGCATTCCCCTTGCTGAGCATGTTTTGAATTGTCAAAGGCATCAGAATATTTGCAATATTTCAATTCTTACAGATAACCCCCATTTGATCCCGTGGGTCAGATATAAATGTGTCCATGGGGTCACTATGTATCCTTGTTGAGGTCATTTAGGGGCAATTCAAGACAGTCTCTGTAGCATTTTCAGTTGTAAGTCGTGTTCAGCAGGTGGCTAAACAGGTCCAGGCTCGTTTTCACCTCTTTTGAGGAGCCTGATTCGAATGCACTGCTCATTCAGTCCATAAAGGCCTTCATAGCTTCCACTGTGTCCTTCCCCTGGCAAAAGTGTCCACGTCGTGTGGGCTTCTCATAGTCTGCTTCTTCTGATGAATCTGGTCATCTCCAGATATGCAGACATCGGCATGTGGGGGTCTACAGTGTGTATACACTGCCTTCTCTCGGACACCTAAACAGCAACTTGATGGCTCAGCGATTGAACAGTTATGAACTTGTGTCATTCTGCATTGGAGAAAGTCATGAGGTTAAGCATAAAATATATGATCAAAACATAAAAGTCAGCAAGTGCGAGTCGTACAACTGGTCTCAGGTCTCTTTCAATCTGTTTAAAAGGTCCAATCAAAAACAGATAATTCTTTGTCACCACTGAGATAGGGTATAATGATAGGGAGAATATTAAATATTCTTGGTTTGAATTACTCAAGGTAAAGCTATCAAAAGGTCAGTGCAACTTATTAAAACAGTATAACAGGCAGTATGCATCATAAAACATATCATCATGACAATACATTCAAATAAATGACATTCATTTTCAAAATGAAAAAAACGTGAAGATATTTGTCATACATGATAGTAATCACATTATTTAACCATAATTATGAAGGTATATCTATAATAATGTGTGTGTTTGTGTGTGTATGTTGTGTGTGTATGTTGTGTGGTGTGTGTGTTTGTGTGTGTGTGTGTGTGTGTGTTAGTGTGTGTGTGTGTGTGTGTGTGTGTGTGTGTGTTTATGTGTGTGTGTGTGTTTGTGTGTGTGTGTGTGTGTGTGTGTGTGTGTGTGTGTGTGTGTGTTTATGTGTGTGTGGGGGGGCTTGAACACAATTGATGGTATTTGTCAAATTTAAATGTCCTAGTGATTATTAGAAGTGTCCTCACTTCGGTTTAATTTTAATCACTTTAGTACTTATACCTGTTATTGGTGATAGATTGGAAAACCAGGGGCCCTCTGGTTTGTCAACCATCCCCACAACAGTCAGTGTATCTATGGCAAGTTCGCCTCTATTGAAGTTTTATACCATCAATTTGTTGTCAAGGTCATGCAAATGTGTAATTTCTTTTCAGCTGACAGAGGGTGTCAGAGGGTGTTTGTTGTCTCGTCTGTCATCAGATTAATTATTCTGTTCTATGTGTGTGAGGCTAATGTGTTTTGTTTGTATAAACATGGACAAAAGGTCTTAATTAATGAGATTTGACTCCTGGGTCTTTGAAGACTAAGGTGTTATCTATGTGCCTGGGTTTACCTGTGGCTATGTGTCAGTGTAATGCTCCAAACAATGGTAATCAACTTTTATAATTGTGTTGCAAAATTTTAGTCCTGTCTTAGCAGGGAGCCAGCATAAGAATGTGAACATGAGGTGTGTTCCGGCTCAAATTGATTCCATATAATATCTTTTACGGAGCATGTTAAGGTGCAATGTTCAAAGCCGGATCCTGTAAAAATGCATTTTCATGGTTAATTTAATTATCACACTCTATACTCCTGTTTGTAGTTCAAACTGCAGCTATACAGGGGATAGCAGAGTTTTCTACTTTTGGAGATCAAAGAAACAAATATCATGAATTTCAACATAGTTAATTCCATTTTCATCCAGGACATGTGGTTTAACATGTGTATAGTATAAAGCAAATTTAAAAATGCCACTAGGATTCGTAATAATAGAGTCTGTTGCAAATGGTCTTTGCAGGAACCATGGTTTTAGTCCCATTGCTATTAAGCAATTTGGGAAGATTTTAACTATGAGATCTTTTTGTGTCTCTGTTTCATTTAACATGTAAATTTACATCTTTGTTGAAGATGTTTTGTGAAATTACATAGCCTCATAGAATGCTGAATCCATTGATAAGATCAGCTGTGGATAATTGTTATTCTGATGACTGATCAAAGACTTTTTCAGAAGACTCACTGCAGGAGGTGAGGGATTTGCCTCACAGGGGTTCTTGCTTTGAGATGCAAGATGGGAGGCTTTTGGCCTCTCAGGTTATGGCTTAACCTTTTGTCGCCCTCATTTGTATTTGTTTGATGTGGACCGGATCTTGAGTGTTCTTTGTTATTCGTCCGCCTAAGGTGAGAACAAAAGCAGAGAAGAACCATAGTTATTTTAGAATTTTCATCAGTTTCAAATTCAATCATGTGGAATTAATGTTAATGCATCATTTTGCAATATTAATTCTGGAAGCCACATGATGTTGCTGGTCAGATCTGTGAGTGTGTAACACCTGTTTACACAGTCTGCTGTATTCTGAGCATTATCTCCCAGTTCCGCTGGGGACATTTTTCTGAATCAATCAATGATTTTTCATTAATTTCAGTTCACAATCTAATGGGCCGATACCCATAGTTCATTTTTTTGCTCTCATTAACAGTCAGATCTGTTGGCAGAAATCATTTCACCCTTTTGGTGTTCTCTGCTTAACGGTTGTCATTTTATGGTGTGACTCACAGATTCTTAGATCTTTTGACCCATAAAAACTTTGGTAACTCTGAATGTTATCATATCCATCCCCCTTTCATTATTTTTCTGGTGAGTTTAACTCTCTGATCAAATTTTAATTGTAGGTGGTGTTTTTTTCAGCGAGGATTATATTGGTTTACAATCAGTTATTCTATAGTAGTTCTGTCAGTGTTTTCATTAAGCATAAAGAAAGCAAACCTCCTCAAAGTGAATGTTTCATCTCTAGTCTTTAGTGCCATGATTGGCGATTATAATATAATGTACATTATTGTTTATTCCTAATGTAATTATATTATATTAAAATAGTATGTATTAAATATAATTATATCTGGTCTCTGGAGAGTGTTTTAGAACACAGTGCATTGTTTTATGCAATTACAGCAAATACATTCTGAGCATCTTATTATCACTGAGGTGAGACTTCTTTGCTCTCTGTCAGGCCATTTGAATATGAAAAGGTTTGAGCAATCAGGAGGTCTAAGGGCTTATTTAAAGCTAAAATCTTTTATATTTAGTCTGTTTCGAGATTAAATTAAAGTATAGTGGATATTTTAATTGATCAGCATCATATTTGAATTTATCCCCATTAAATTTAAATGGCAAATTTCTGATTTGTAAAAGCAGAGTTTTCATTAGAGCTTATTTGTCTTTTTTGCAATCAAATCATTCTGTTCTGCTCACCTTTATTTTTCACATGCAAATGCCTTTAAACAGACTGTTGTTATTAATCCAATTTAAAAGTTTACAATTGTTTTTAAATCTTAAACCATTTTTTCCTGTTTTCCTTTTTTCCATTTTTCTCTTTTTTATAAAACAGTAGATTTAAAAACAATGGATATTTTTGATTCAAACTTTTAGGATCTAATTTGTGACTCTCCACTGAGTTCCAGAATATAATTTGGATGATGTTATTCCAATTTAAGCTTCAACTCTTGCTGCCTAGCAGACAAAGAGATATTTCAGAGCAAGGGATGGCGTTTTTCTATACTGCTGTTATCATGTCCCTGATGATCAAAGTGGTTTTGTCTAATTCTCAACCCCACCGGATAACGCATTCCGGTCTAACATTTTTGAGCATTTCCGACTCATTCTATCAATGTGCTTATATAGGGTGCGTCCAGCTTTCCCTCAACATTTCTAATAGGCAAAGAAGAATTGACTTACCACAGCAGCTGAAGATAGAATAGAAGATCCAAACCTCTGAAGATAGAATAGAAGATCCAAACCTCTTGGTTGATATAAATCCATTTTGTGCTGGAAAGACGTAACTCGCCTGAGTTGGGAGATCACGGAGATGGGTCACCATTTTGTAAGGTCCACCCAGTTGGCCCAATGACGGTATCCAATGGTGGATGAAGGTTCACTGCATGTTCGGTCTTTCCAGTGCACAATGTTGATTTATATTAAACTTAACTCATATCTGACTCCAATTTTAGTATGAGATGGTTTAGAATATTAATATATTTATCCTCGTTTTATCTGACTCCAATTATAAAACATTAAGAAGATTATATCAATATGTAATTTAGATAAATGTTTGAACCGTTTGTCTTCACTAGTAATTATTACATCCGTTCATTCGGGTGCTCATGTCGCTCAGAGAAATCGCCTCGGCCGAAGGCGTCCCTCACGGTCACACTCCGGTCAGTCTTGAATATTAAACAGAGGTAAATTGACTAATACTTTAGATGGCCGCTACCAGCGCGCTCGTTCTAAAATACTTTAGTTAGTCCCGCTTAGATGTACACCTTTGAGTTAAGACAATCATCATTTCTAATTAGAGGTTAGGGCATTAATATAAATGTACCCGACTACTGGACTCTATAGTAACTTTGGTTTTCACCAAGCCCATGGTTTCCCATATGAACTTAATTTAGAATAATATTACCTTCAAACAAAGGTCGGGTACCCAATCTAGGTTAGTCGTGCAACACCTTGTTGACCTAGACGGAAGTTATCGCCCTTTCCACCTAAGTACACATGAATCAATATCAAGAGTCAGCCGGATCCCTAAAACACAATTAGTGTGCCAATGCTCCATCTCAATTGGATTTTAGTCCGTCTACTGACCTGACGCAAGACGTGCGGAAACAAGGATACAGCGTAATCTACTTGAATTAATAATTACAGAGTGAGCAAAATATGGTCAAACATTACAATTTATTAGTCAGGTAAATGTATTATGCCAATTCAATCAGTCAATTCATAAATGATCAATACAAAACATCAAATTATCAAAGATAAATCCAAGATGAAAAAGATGCATTCCTGACTTTGAAATATACATAACATGGGGCAGACCCCATGTTATGGGCTGATCTGGTTAGGCAGAATCGCCTTGAGCTTTTCTTAGCCCTTACCTTAAATAATCCAAGAATTCCCTCAAGGAAGGGGGTGTGAATATATAACAAAAGGCATTCACACTTAGTGTCACACCCCTCACAGTGGATCAAAAGATGCCTGAAGTTATATATTTATTGTTCTGATTATGTCTATTTCTGAGAGAATGAGACCATTGTACCAATCGCACTGAGACATTTCAAATGATATCAAACATGATAGTTAAAGTCAGTTTGGTTAATTCTAGAACATTCAAACATTGAAATGACCATATGAGTGAGTTAGGGGGATGAAGCAAACTCAGATGCAAATGCAGCAGGAACTGGTTTTTCCCGCATTCCCCTTGCTGAGCATGTTTTGAATTGTCAAAGGCATCAGAATATTTGCAATATTTCAATTCTTACAATTTAAACTATTGTACTTCCATGAAATACCAATTGAAATGGGTTTACTATGGTTTTGCTTCAAATACTTGGTTTAAGCTACGGCGAACATCCATATAATAATCACTGGAACTGGGTTTACTATGGTTTTACTTCAAATACTTGGTTTAAACCATGGTAAACATCCATATAATATCATTGAAAATGGATTTACTATGGTTTTACTTCATTTAAACTATGGTAAACTTCCATGAAACACCATTTGAAATGTGTTTAAAAGAGTTTTACTTCAAAAACTTCATTAAAGCTATTCTACTTCCATGAAATACCAATTGAAGTGGGTTTACTGTAGTTTTACTTCAAATACTTCATTTAGACCAGTAAACTTACATTAAAAGAACATTTGTTTAAACAAATAAACAAATATTTGTTTAAACTATGGTAAACGTCCATGAAATACCATTTAATATAGATTTACTATGGTTTTTACTTCAAATACTTGGTTTATACAATGGTAAACATCCACATAATATCATTGGAACTGCGTTTAACGTCTCATTCGAAAGACGGTGCTCACTGAGCAGTATAGAGTCCCCGTCACTATACTGGGGCATTTGGACGCACACAGGTTTGTGCGCCCCCTGCTGGCCTCACTAACACCACTTCCGACAGCGACCTAGCTTTCCCCTGTTGTCTCCCATCCAGGTACTGACCAGGCACAGCCCTGCTTAGCTTCAGTGGGCGAACATGTGAGAGTAGCAGAGAGCGAGCTGCCGGCAGCTAAAGTGGGTTTACTATGGTCTTGCTTCAAATACTTGGTTTAAACTAGGGTAAACGTCTATATAAATGTATTGGAACTAGGCTTACTATAGTTTTACTTCATTTACATTACGGTAAACTTCCATGAAACACTATTTGAAATTATTACACCATGGTTTTACTTCAAAAACTTAAACTATTGCACTTCCATGAAATACAAATTGAAGTAAATGTCCATAAAATACCATTTCAACTGAGTTTACCATGGTTTTACTTCAAATAATACATATTATCAATGCAAAATGCATGACATGTACTATGGTTTTACATCAAATGCTTTAACTATGGTGACGTCTCATAAAATACCAATCAAATTGGGTTTACTTTTGCCCAACCAAAAACTATTGTAAACGTTCGGTTTACAAGTCAGTAGTTAAACGCAAAAATGATAAAGATCAATAAAATATAACTTGGACTAGTTTTATTATGTTTTTACTCCAAATATTGCATTTAAACCACAGTTAAAGTCCACAAACACCATATTAACTGGGTTTAACTCTGGTTTTAAAGCAAATACTTCAATTTTAAAAAGACAACGTCCCATTTGTTGTGTTCAACATTTAATAAAATACAATCTAAACTGATTTTACTATGGTTTTACTCCAAATACTACAGTTATGCAGTGGTTAACATGCAAAAACTATGGTAACAATGTTTTTACCAGCATTTACAATGATTAAACTACAAAAAAGCAGACTTGATTAATAATCCCTACACAACAACAGTGATAAAATCACGAAAAAGTCCAGAAATAGTTCTCCATGCTAGATAAACACACACTAAAGTTGTGCAGTATTTGTCAAAGTTTATTCAGACTTAAAAAAATGCAGTTAAATCTTTATTTTACCGTGTTGCAATCACACTGATAACGCCTTCTTCCCCTACACTATCCAGTTATATTAAGCTAATCGGGGTTTAGCTCGGTCAGTCCATTTACTAACATCAATTGCCTTCATTACACCCTATAAAACTCACAGGTTACAGTAATAATGAATAAACGTAGCCTTCATTTGATTGTGAATCTAATCTCGGTGTTAAAAAAAAAAAAAAAAAGATGATTCTACGTTTCGGACACAGACGGCAAACTCCCACCGGACGCTGGGGTTAATTCAGCACTGACCGAAAATGGGGAAAAATAACTCATTATCCTTAAGTAACGAGCACGGAAAAGCATTTAATTAAAGTGAAAGGTCCATTGTTTCTGCTGTAATATCGGAGCCCTTAAAGAGCTGTGGGAACGAGACCTTGATTTATTACATTCATTCTGTTTGGTAAGTGGCCAGGCAGAAACGTATATATTATATAATCAGATAGCCACTAAATAATTTAATATAGTACAATAAAGGAATCTACAGCACAAGAATGAGAGCTGAGCCTCCTCATCCTTTATTTTCACTCTTGCGTATAGGGAAACGTGTTGTACACAGACAACCATTAGCCTATACATAATTAATTTGATTATTAAGCGCAAAGATTTGTTTCAAAACTAATTTCTAAATTTAGTTCTAATTTCCAGAAAACGAATAAATGAACAATAATAACGAAGTGTGTTAAAAAATAAATAAATAAAAAATAATGTGTATTTTCTCCTAAATACACATGCTGTGCCCCATATGGTCTAAAACCTGCCCCGTATGGTATTAAAACCTTGTTTTAATAAAACAAATAGAAATATGCAGATAATAAATAATACTGCTAATAATAATAACATTACACAAAAGCAACTTGTCATGAATAAACTGAAAAAGCCTCAGAGATGAAGGCATGAAGGCGGTGGTTTTTATATTTATGTAGGCAAGAAAATAATAATTTTTGGAATATTTAAATCCTTCAATTATTTTTCATTTGTAAAGATATTTGCGTATTGCTGTACACCCTGTGTGTATTAAGCAATGTTTAAGTGAGGCGCACAACTAACGTGCTCTGCGTTACCCACTTTGATCTGTCTATTATAGTTCCTCAAAATAGCAACCCTCCCTAACACGCCTACTTTTTTTTACACCAGAACGTCTATGGGCGCATATGAGCGCAAATGCATTTGCTTTTTAAACCGCGTGCTGCAAAACCGCCTTGCGCCGGGTGTATGACAGGGCCCCTAGTCTGAACTCTGGCTACTTCATAACCGTGGGGGGGGTCTTTCTATCAGTCTCTGAACACTGTCTCTTTAAAAAGTTAAAAACACTCAATGTTTAATGCACAGTATCACACATTATCTGCATTGTCAAACTCAGTCCATTATTTCTAACACTTGTTACATTCATCTAAATTTAACTAAATGCGATTCCCTCTATATACAGTCAATCTCATTTATAGTTGCTTCACATATTGGTCGCCTCTTGGAAGTTATAGCTTTAAGTTCTACTTGTGAAAAAGTATTTGCATTAATTGTTTATCATTGACTGGGGCAGTTTTTGACATTTTCCGCTAGATATAATGTAATGCATGAATAATACAATTCCTTTCATATTATTATTCCCCAATTTTCAGCAGCTTTTTCATGGTGGTAAGGTTGTATTTTTTCACAGACTCAAAACAATGTGAAAGTGATTAGCCATTGTGGTTCCCCATTGACCAACATTTGCTACTAAAAATCAGTAAATTGTAATGTTAATTTTCAATTGAAATCTTTTGTGAATTATTCCAGAATTGCAGGTACATTTCCATTCACTTTTTCCTTAAACTGTGAGGATACACAGCAAATGTATAATTTAGAGTATCAATTATTATCGTAAAACAACTCAAATGCGATGGAAAATGTTTGATTCTGTTGATGATTGTCATTAAGGTTATTGGTAAATGTTATAAAACAAATGCAGTTGACTGGTAATGCAGTTGAAGGGCAATGGAGATGAGGGCAACACAGTTGAGGGCAATAGAGATGAGGGCAATGGAGATGAGGGCAACACAGTTGAGGGCAATAGAGATGAGGGCAATGGAGATGAGGGCAACACAGTTGAGGGCAATAGAGATGAGGGCAATGGAGATGAGGGCAACACAGTTGAGGGCAATGCTAAGGGCAACGGAGTAGACAGTAAATGAGTTGAGGGCAATGGAGTTGAGGACAACTGAGCCGAGAGCAAGGTAGTAATGTATTTTTTATTTAATGCCATGTCAGCAACCAAGGCTATCTTCATGGCAGGAATCTTTCAACAATAAATATACAATTTAAAAATAAACAAACAAAATAAAACATAAATTAAATGAGATTTTTTGTGTTAATACATAGGGATGTAACGGTATTGTAAATACCGTCATAACGCAATATTAATTTTTTTCGATATTACCGTAGTCGCATGACTCTGTAAAACTATAGGTCTTCTGAGAAAATTTGCTCAGGCGAATGAATCGAACGGGAGGTAGCGGAAACTACAATTCCCATCAGCCCAGGCTGGGCCATAATCCCTTGCGGTCTGTTGTCGCTACAGATCCAGTAATGCGGAAATGGAGTGTGCTGCTAGAAGCGGGGATGAAAAAAAAGCTGGAAAACCCTAAAGCGGGTGTTGTCACCACGCGCGTACTGAATAGTGGTGTTGTCGCGCGAGTTCTTATCAGCTGTGTTGTCGCGCGAGTTCTTATCAGCTGTGTTGTCGCGCGCGTACTGAATAGCGGTGTTGTCAGCACACTGTTCAGATTGATGCAGACATGAGATCTCTATCTCACTCATGGTTTGTCTTCTCAAGTGGGGGAAAGACAATGCACAACGTTACCCACTGCTGTCAACCTGGGCCAAGTCATATCTCTCTTGTCCCAGAAACCTCAGTCCCAAATGAGAGGGTTTTTTTCTGTTGCAGGGGACATTGTAAATGCCCAGAGATACCAGCTTTTACCAGATTATATTTATATGATAATTTTCCTTTAAACCCATCTCTATCTAAGTGAGTGAGTGATTAAATGTTGAATGTGATGAGTTTTCAACAATACCAAATTGAAACTTTATTTTTTTACATGGTTTAATATTTTTTTGTTATTAAAATTGAAGTTCCTGTTTTAAATCTTACAGATAGATGGCTAATTTGTATGTCATTGACACTTTTGGCACTTTTTTGGAGTATTTTCATAAGTTTTGTTTTTTCCTGTAAATGATTCAATAAATACCGTACCGTGACATTCATACCGAGGTATTACCGTACCGTGAAATTCTGATACCGTTACATCCCTATTAATACATGATAAAAATTCTAAAATCTTTTCTGGTTTCACTTTGTCAAAAATGTCCTTAAGAGTTCATTTCATAAAAAGTCCTTCTGGAATCAGTAAAAGCAAGACAGTCCAGTAAAATATGTTTTATAGTAAGAGGAGTTTTGCAGCACAAACACTGAGTTGGGTTTTCACCTTGGAGCAAAAAACCCATGTGTTATTCTCGTATGCCCAATACGACATCTGGTAAAAACTACTTGATCAAATCGATTCTTAAAATGTCTTAAAATTCTGTGTGAAACTTCAGGTTGGATTTTGAGCAAGGTAGTAAACAGTAATGTAGTTGAGGGCCACAGAGTTGAGGACCACAGAGTTAAGGGTAATGGAAATGAGGGCTACAGAGATGAGGGCAACTGACTTAAGGGCAACTGTGCTGAAGGCAACAGAGTTGAGGGTAATAGAGTAGACTGTATACAAGTTGAGGGCAACGGAGTAGATTGCAATGGTGTAGACAACAATGAAATAGACGACAATGGAGTTGAGGGTAACTGTTATGTCCCTTTATGTATTAATTCTGCTCTTTTTATTTTTGGGAAGTGTTCTGTGTCTCTCTGCAGGAAGTAGCTGCGTGCTCCTTTGTTTGGTCCTGCCCCTGCTCCAATTGATGCCACACCCTGCCTAGTCAGCTGACTCCTGGCTGCCTATAAATTCTTCCTCTGTCGCTTCCTGTTTAGCTGTTTGAGCTCACTTGTGGTTGGTAGAGGTGTGTTTATGGTTATAGAAAGAAAGTGTGTGTTTGTTTGTTAGATTTGTTGAATTGGAGTTTGTCTAAGTGTTTGAGAAAGATCTTTGAAAGTATTTAGTGCTTTAGTTCTTGCTTTGTTGATGTTGAAAATCTGATCTCTGCCTGTTAAATGACTACTCTGCTGTTTTTGGCCCCTTTTTGGATTTGTCTGTGATTGTAAATATTTGAACATAGTAAATAGGGAGCTTGACGCCATTTTCTTTTGTACCTTCTTTAATTGATTGTTTTTGTACGGAACCCCGGAAGGGACGTAGTGGAGGAGAAAAAAAATGGGTGGGTGGAAAAAAAATAATGGGTGAAAGAAAAAAAAATGGGTGGGAGGAAAATATATATTTCTAAGTTTTTTGCGTTCTCTCGCAAAGATGTTTTGCGTTCTCTCGCAAAGATGTTTTGCGTTCCCTCGCAAAGATGTTTTGCGTTATCTCGCAAAGATGTTTTGCGTTCCCTCGCAAAGATGTTTTGCGTTCCCTCGCAAAGATGTTATCTGGCAAAACTGTTTCTCCACAAACACTTCCTGTTCACTGCACTCACGTAAACCCTCCCGTTTTTGCCGAAATTCTCCCGTATTTTACCATTCTATCCCACTTTCTTTACATTACTGTGCGTATGCTACCTATGAACCAGTGAATGCATGTATAAGCGCTGACTGACAGACGCGCTTCATACAATAAACTGATCCCAGATCAGCGTCTGTACACGCCATTTACAGAGGAGCGGGTGTATGTTTAAACAGACAAATACACTGAATAATATGAAACATCTCCGTCCTGCATGTTTTATTTTAAACAGCTTATTTTCTCTTAAATAAGCACAAACAGTTTCTAAAGTAATGGACTGCTTTCATTATAGATCTGTGCATTCTTACAGAGACACCTCTGTTATCAAACTAAACAAAACATGAGATTCATTTGCTGCGCACTTGTTTGATAACAGAAGTGTCCCTTTAAATGGCGCGTACAGACGCTGATCTGGGATCAGTTTATTGTATGGAGCGCGTCTGTCAGTCAGCGCTTAAACATGCATTCACTGGTTCAGAGGTTGCAAAGTGAAAGGCGACAATCAGCGCACCGTAATGTAAAGAAAGTGGGGTAGAGACTAAGCAGAGTAAGAAAAAAAATTTATTATAATTATTCAGTTTCTGTACTTGAAGACTCCCCAGAAAACCATCACATAGAGCTATTCCAACTGTCTTGTGAAACTGTAGTCATATCGTGCAGCCCTACAGTAGTAGCAGTTCTGGTCTATTTTCAGTGTTTTAGCTGCTGTTCTCTGGTGTCCATCTGTGACAGCCGGTAAGTGGAGCTCATTTATCCAGCACGGCTTATGTTGTTAACCTTGCTAAAAACGTGACTGCATCGTTCTGTATGTGCTCACTTTGGAGACGTCACTGGCCTGATGGGACGCATGTATTCAGAGAGTCTCTCGCACGTCTCTTTCTGAAAGTCCAGTCTGATCTCAGGAGAAAACGTAAACATTTTACGTTTTGCCAGTTTAGTGGCTATTTCGTACGAGTTCAGTCGGACCAAATTGTACGATTTTAAAAAGGAGGCGTGGCACCTAACCCCACCCCTAAACCCAACCGTCATTGGGTGATGAGCAAATCGTACTAAATCAAAAAGTTACGAATTGCCATGAGATTGTGTTGGACAGTCTGATGAAGGACGAGTCGACGTCACCGCAGGAACTCACAATGCAGACCTTTAAAGTCTGTGTGGAATCAAAACTGGCGTTTATTTTGTTAGCGCACGCTGACTACATTTACATGGACATCAGTGATCGAATTATTTGGCTTAATCTGAATAAGACTGCAATATGATTAAGGTGTTTACATGAGTTGCTTTGTGAATTTTCCTTTCATTTTACATGTTAAAGAAACAAATAACCATTTGAATAGAGTTTACCATGGTTTTACTTCTAATACCTTATTTTAACTGTGGTTACAATTCAAATATTATTTTAAAAATCTATGAAAGAACTTGGTTTACCTTTTTTTCTTGAAACACTTTATTTAATCTACCGTTATCAAAAAAATAATGGTAAACTTCCATCATTTCATTTGAGTTTACCATGAGATTTAACCAACATTTAACCAATGCTTACAAAGCAAAACTATGATTTATAATGGTTTTCATTACCATTATTTAATTTTATTTAATTAATTACAATGAAAATACCATGGTAAACTTCTACGAAAGACTATTTGAGTTGGGTTCACCATGGTTTTACTCCAAATACTTCATTTAAACGATCGTTATCAATCAAAGACTATGGTAAACTTCAATTACAGAGCCTTTTACTTGGGTTTACCATGAGTTACTACATTTAAGCAATGATTATCAAACAAAAACTATGGTAATCCATACAACAGGTACACTCTAAAAAAAAATTCCGTAAAAAAACGGTAAAATGTACTGGCAGCTCATTACACAAATATTTTACCGTAAATTAAAAACGGAAAACTTCTGTTAATTGACAGTGTGTCCACATTAAAAAAACTAAAAAATATCCGTTTTTTGACGGTTAAACTACTGTAAAATAACGAACCATTTTATAGTAATTTAAGGGTTTTCTATATAAAAAAAAACGGTTATTTTCTGTGTTTTTAAGGGTATACCAACAGTAAAAAAGCGGAACTATTTTGTGTTTTAATAGTATACCTACTGTAAAAAAACAGACAGATTCTGTGTTTTAATAGTATACCTACTGTAAAAAAACAGACAGATTCTGTGTTTTAATAGTATACCTACTGTAAAAAAACAGACAGATTCTGTGTTTTAATAGTATACCTACTGTAAAAAAACAGACAGATTCTGTGTTTTAATTGTATACCTACTGTAAAAAGAGGACTTTTTTGTTTTTTAATAGTATATATACAGTGAAAAAATGAACAGATTCTTTGTTTTAATGGGATACCTACTGTAAAAAAAATATTATTTTACTAATTTAATGCTCTTCAAGCAGCATAGAAATAGCAGTTGGTAAGGATAAACCTATACATATGGAAAATACACTACTAATGGTTTACCATAGTAAAACAAAACATGTATTCCATACTGTATGTGTAGAGAAGCAGTAAATAGTTTGTTAACTGTGAACTTACAATGATTAGTACAAAAACAACTTTGCAATTAAAACAGATTCTTTAATGAATACAAATCATTTGAATTCCAAATAGCTAGTTATACACACAATAAATACATATTGACATGTGAATCACACAGTGAGAAGTCTTGGCAAATAATCTCAAAGCAAATTAGTTTTAAATGTTAGCTTTAAGATAATTGAGGACAAGTGGGCAAATTACAAGTACTTTACATTAAGAAACCAGGTTAACTGCAAGATGGCAGGAAACAGACGATACAACTGGGTCTTCTTCCGCTCCAATACTGATACTTCAATGGCTGTAAAAAAAAAAAAAAAAAAAAAACATTACTAATGACATTTCACTTACAACTGGGGTAATTCCTTGCATGTCAATAGTTTACACAAATGAAAGTTTTATCATCATCTTCATGTCTCACTCTTGTCATTTCAAGCCTGTCTGACTGACATACTTCAACAGAACAAAATAGGAGAAATAGGAGCAACATTCTTTAAAATATGATATTTTGTGTTTTGCAGAGGAAACAAAGTCATACAGGTTTAAAATGTCAAGAGAGTAGGTAAATTATGAATGATCAATTATTCAGTTTTGGGTGAGAAATCACTTTAAGATTTTTCAAAATAAAGTGTAGGTACTTTTGACAATATTCGGAACAATAATGCAAGAGAGAAACAGTAATATAAACAAACTATGCTGGTAACACTATAATAACTACGGGCTATGATTCATTTATGAAGCATTAGCAAATAGTGAATTCATTATCTGTTAAGCATTAACTCTACATTAATAGATGTTAGCAGTTGGTTATAAATACAGCTGCAAAATTTGCTACAGCTACAGTTTAATAATTGTGTTATCAAACTTAAATGATTGATTTTACATTACTATTTATAGATTAAAAAAAAAAATATATATATATATATATATATAATATTATATTTAATATTGCATTATTTACAAAATTTCTTCCAGTTGTGGCCTAATCTAAAGTGAGGATTATTTATGATTTATAAATCCTTATAAACGACAGTTAAACCTTGCTGAATAGCAGGAGTGCCAAAATATAACATAAAACTGGATAAAACAACAATAAAATAATTTAATGATATATTACGATGCAACATTTCAGTGTTATTTAGCTATGTTTAAACTGTACAGTAATTTTATTTTAGATAAGATTTATTTTTCATTTAATACAATAAAATGAATTTCATTTTTAGAATATAACTGAATCTTTAATTGTGATTTATAAGGCGATTTACAAAGCATAAACAATCCTCACTTTAGGCTACAAAACTGGATGAAGTTAACAAAAGCACTTATTAAAATAAGTACTGTATATACTTTATATACTTATTTTTTATACTTTATATACAAGTATAACAATTACTATTCATTCATGTATTTTCCTTCAGCTTAGTGTGTGCTCACACTATGTATAGTTGCCTTGAACCAGGCCGAAGCACTCTTGTCCTCCCTCCTGTCTCCCCTGATGTCCCGCACTCACATTGCATTCGAGCCTGAGCACTCTTACATCATCGATGATGCGCTGTTTAGTTTAGGAAGTGCTCTCAGCACGGAGGAGAATTCTTTAGTTATATTGTTTTAGTCATTTGGGATGCAGTAACACGCTGTCAAGAATTTCGCCGAACAGATCAGCCACTTTTGATGTTAATAAACAATCATAAACTCCTTGTGCTGCAGGAATAGGAGGTTTGCTAAAGGCGCAGCTGTGGTGCAGTAAGGGGTTTGCGTTCATTGAACAGTAATAGTGGTTAATTTATCCAAATCAAAGTCCCTTGCAAACTGTCATAGATTAAAGACACAAACCCCTCACTGCACAACAGCTGCACCTTTAGCAAACCTCCTAGTACCTGCAGCACGTTGACTTTGATTGTTTATGAGCGTCAAAAGTGGCTGATCTGTTCGGTGAAATATTTGACTGCGTGTCACTGCATATTGAACAACTAAAACGATATAACAATATAAAGAAATCTCCACTGTGCTGAGTGAGAGCACTTGTTAAACTGAACAGTGCGTTATTGATGATGTAAGCATGCTCAGGCTCGAATGCAATGTGAGTGCGGGTCGTCGGGGGAGACAAGCACGCTTCCAGTTTCAAGGCAACTGTGCATAGCATGAGTACGCCCTTGGAAACACCCATACACACATTTACAAACACACTCATACATAACAGCCAATTAAGTTAATCAATTTCCCTATAGCTTATGTCTTTGGACTGTGGGGGAAACCGGAGCACCCGGAGCTCTTCTTGCTGTGAGGCAACAGTGCTAGCCACTGTGCTGCCCAACTATTACTATATGCCTGAATAATAAGATATATAAATGTTAGTTTAAATAGTTTATTAACCATTTACTTACACATTCTGAATGATTAGAAAAAAAATACACCAACTATTCTTAAATTACTGGTTTGTAAATAATGCTATACTAAATTTAGTAATGAAAAATTAATCATTAACAAAATATAAAAACAAAATCATTAAGCACATTATAGATGTGCTTATAAGTCAAGATTACAGCATTTGCAGCTGTAGTTATAAACTGTATACTAAGGTCTGTTAATGTAGAGTTAAAGCTTAACAGAACTTTTTGCTAATGCTTAATAAATTAATCAATAGTGTTTAGTTATTATAAAGTATTACCGGTGTGCTTAATTACCTTTAAATCTTCCAAGGATTCTGAAAGTCTTTCTGGTCTGACAGGAATCGAAGGAGTTTAGATGGTATGTTTCTGCTTGGTGCACTTTTTTCTGCTATGGACCTACATTCTGGATAGTTACTCAGCATGCTCCTGTTGTAAACACAACAAACATGTATCAACTTACTTGTCTTATAAAAATGAAATAAACTTAAAAATGTAAAAACATACCTTCATATAAACTCCAGAGTCAGGGCTGCTTCCTTAGGCTACATAATGTTTAGCACATAAGAGACTAAACATGTAGCTCACCACAATTAGGGGACAGCTCAATGATCTTGTTATTGTGACTGTGGACTCTTCTTCTGAAAAAAAGAAAAGAAAAGTGAGTTGTGTGTTGGGTCTGGTACACGTCCACATGGAAAGAACCTATATAAACATATGGTTTAATATAGGTTTTGATTTAGGTTTTTGAAATATGTGACAAATATAAAATTGGCTGTTTTCCTATATTACATGTACATATATGGGTACATATATGCACACCTATATGTTAAATTATTAATATTATAAATAATATTATAAATATTATAATTATTATGTAAAATTATTCAAATACATGTCTGCTACATAATTTAAAAGAAATTAAAAAATATATATTTACTTAATCAAATATTACAAGAAATAATTATAGTGCAAGAACAAAAATAAGGCAAAAAAAACAATAAAGGAAAGAAATAAAATGTAAAAAAATTATAAACCATTTTGTTTTACATTTCTTTCTTTTCCACTATCTTTATACAAGAAAGAATTGACCTTGAAAATGTTTCAGGAAAACGTGTAGACATCATAGCTTTCCATCTCCTCTCACTTATTTGCCATAGTTAAATTCCATAACATGCCAATAACATGTGATACAAAATTCAAGTGGCACATACATAAGTTTTTCGCATTTTTTAAGTTAGTTCTTACCCAGAGAGCAAACCTACGTTAAATTAACATTGAATAAATGTTAAAACATCAATCAAACTATCATTGAAACAACGTTAAAAAGTCACCACTGATTTTTAGGCAGTTTTCCACCCTGAAATAATGGTAATTCTATGATAATAAATAGACAAAACTGTCCCAAAATCAGCATTTATTCAACCAAAATTAAATCTTATTTTTTTACAATGAACCCAACATTAAATAAAATGTTAAATCAACCACACTATCATACAATTAATGTTGAAATTTAAAGTAGATTTTTAGCCAGTTTTGCATCCTGAAATAAAGTTATTACAATGACGCTAAATATATTAAACGGTCACAAAATCAGCATGAAGGCCTGGCTCACCATCAAGATGCCCACATTGAAATTGTCTCTCTCATCATCAGGTGGCTAAGAGAGAAAAGAAAAGAGATTCAGCAGTGGACCAGTTATTTCCTTATCACTTTAAACAGACATTACCAAAATAAAGAACTTGTAACATTTCAAATGATGCAAAAATAAATAATAATAATAAATAACTGCTTGGTTCATTTAACAGATTACAGTAGCAGCTTAAAAAACCCAGATAAAACACCCACATCAACCCAGTACTTTTTAGTTTGAATACATGTTAACAAAATTCAAAACTTACTGAAGCAAAATGTGTTCATGTAAACACTTAGTAAAAATATAGGTACAAGTAATTGGTTTGCCAAATAATAAAAATAAAAGCATCAATATCAAAAAAACCCTGACCATTTTACCTCTTAAACTTGGAAGTTTACTGTCATCCCCTGTATTAGGTACAGATGGTCCAGCACAACTGCCTGAGTTCTGAAAGAGCAAAGACATTCTTGGTAAAATGACAATAGATGCAATGCTAAATATAAATCATTTTTTATTTTAATTTTTTGTATTATTTATAAAAATGCAGTACTGACCAGTCAGCATCAATTTTTACACCAACACACCAACAACAAAAATAACACTCATTCAGTTTGAAACATGCAGCACATAGTCTACTTTTATACTTTACAAACTTTGTGGATAATAAAAAAAAAATGAAAACATTTAAAACCCCAGCTGTATTTTATTTCATTTGTCCATATTAATTCAAAGTCATTTTGGATTGAATGTAAGATTTAAGATTTTTATTTAGATTGCTGTGAAAATGTACCTGTACCTTGTACTTATAACCAAAATTACAGAACCTGGAAATCAACAAAGCAAAATATCAGTGAACCTTATATGTACAAAACACTTAAAACCAAACAGAAAAAACGCTGAACATTTTACCTCTTAAACTTCAAAGTTTACCGTCATCTCCTGTATAAGGTACAGAGGGTCCAGCACAACTGCCTGAGTTCTGAAAGAGCAAACACATTCTTGGTAAAATTATAATAGATGCAATGCTAAATATAAATCATTGTTTATTTTTTTGGTTAAAAAATGCAGTACTGACCAGTCAGCATCACTTTTTACACCAACACACCTACAACAAAAATAACACTCATTCAGTTTGAAACATGCAGCACGTAGTCTACTTTTAAACTTTAAACTTTGTAAATAACAAAAAAATGAAAACATTTAAAATCCCAGGTGTATTTTATTTCATTTGTCCATATTAATTCAAATTCAGTTTGGATTGAATGTAAGATTTAAGATTTTAATTTAGATTGCTGTGAAAATGTACCTGTACCTTGTACTTATAACTAAAATGACAACATAAACATAAAGCAAATCTTATATCATATATCAGTGAACCTTATATCTACAAAACACTCAAAATCAAACAGAAAAACCCTGAACATTTTACCTCTTAAACTTGAAAGTTTACAGTCATCTCCTGTATAAGGTACAGAGGGTCCAGCACAACTGCCTGAGTTCTGAAAGAGCAAACACATTCTTGGTAAAATGACAATAGATGCAATGCTAAATATAAATCATTATTGTTATGGTTAAAAATGCAGTACTAACCAGTCAGCATCAATTTTTACACCAACACACCTACATCAAAAATAACTCTCATTCAGTTTGAGACAGTCTACATTTAGACTTCACAAACGTTGTGAATAATAAAAAAATGAAAACATTTAAAATCCCAGGTGTATTTTATTTCATTTGTCCGTATTAATTCAAATTCAGTTTGGATTGAATCTAAGAATTTACCTGTAACATGTACTTATAACCAAAATGAAAGAACCTGAAAGTCAACAAAGCAAAATATCAGTGAACCTTATTTGTGCAAATAAAACTCACTTAAAATCTACATAAAAAGATTTCATTTGCGATAACACCATGTGTAGTTCACTCTATTATCAAGGTTTCATTAAAATAAAACTCCTGATCTCCTAATAGTAAAGAAAGTATTGTTTGCTATAATGAATCGAACTGACAATTAGTTTGAAGAATTTTAAGACTGTGGAAGAACAACTCATCTTTATATCTTCATATTAGCTGCCCTTGAGGTTCTTAAAAGTGAATAAATAAATATCAATGACAGTTCAACTCGACTACAACAAACATTTAATTGTGTGCTTTAAGGTACACGTTGTATTTGAGGCCGAAAACGCATGACAGTGTAAACACTATAAATACTTTTAAATGTCACACACGTACTGTATAACTCTGTTATCTCTGTACACACAAACACGCGTCGCGAAATGCGGAAGTTTTTTTTTCGTTCGTTTTGGCGAGCGTTGTGTTATTCCATAACATTCTCATCAGTTCTTGCTTCTTATTTGCGTCTATTACCCCAGTTTGTCACGCGGGATGAATGAAATGTTCATGAGTTAAAGTGAAACTGCCGAACTGCAGTTAAAGTCAGGCATCCTGCTGATTTGATTCATAAGGGCACTTGTTTGTCAGACGGCTCACCGGTCAGGTATACATCCGCGCTAAAATATCAAAGTATGAAAGTCACCCAGCTCCCAACCCAACGTTGAGAATAGATTAACGGCGATATATTTTTTTTTATCGCGCGATAAGTCTCGCGTTAACGCAGCACGTTAATGCTGATAACGGCCCACCACTAATAAAAACTTTACGAGTGTGTATTTCCCCTCATACCGAGTTACAAATGCCTCCAATTCACGCGAGTCTAACTTATAACTTACTTAAAAACCAGCAAAGCTGTTCCACTGAAACTCGGTCACACAGCCTTAATACGTCGGTCAAACTAAAGCTAACATTTGATAACGTCAGTAAAAATATGAAATTAGTCATTAATATGCAAACAAACACAGACGGTCAGGTGTTACGAGCGTTTGAAACACGTTAACGTTAGTGTTCATTAAAGGTAACGTATATCAACCAAACTACACAGTGACACAAACTTTGAATGCTATCCCTTGTTCAATGCACTGTACAAAGAAAACATTTATATTTCTATAAAATAATTAACATACCTTTTACACTCTTACAGACAAACTGACGTTTACCGTTAATCCAGTCAGGTGCAGAGGGAGTGAGTGGGTGATTGGACGTCACGCCACTTCCCGCGCACGGCAGTTTAGAAAAATACGGACAAACAACTGTAAATGAACAGATATCATATTTACTGATGAGAAAAACGCATAAAAAGGTAAAAAAAATCATTAGGTAAATGCTTGTTTAAATTACATTTAACCACTCATAGCTCAGTTTGATCTTAATGAAATAAAGTCTGATCTTATTAACAATATTAAACGTAATTCACTGCTGTACTTTCCATGGGCGCTTCATAAAAGACAAAAATCATTTTAAATAACGATAAAAAGGTAATAAAGCAGTCTTTTAACTAAAATATTGTTATATGTTTTATTAATCGTACTTACCAGGGAAAAAACAGAGGAAGAAATATGTCCCGGTGTCCATCAAACGCTGTCTGAGCTGCGATCCCCTTCCCACAATGCAATTCGAAAATGTATATAAACGGAAAAACACCCGTAATACGTGTATACGGAAAAAATCTGTTAAAATATACAGTCATTTAACTGTTATTTTACAGATTATTTTTACAGTGTATTTGCGGGGTTTACAATGGTTTCTCTCCATCATTTCTATTTTAAATGTACAATTAAAATACTAAGGTAACTTTAACTGGGATCACTATGGTTTTGGGTCATTATTTACATTGTTTTGACTCCAAATGCTTAATTTTAACTAAGGTTACAATGCAAATATCATAGAAAACTTCAAAAAAAGACCATTTGAACTTGGTTTACAATGATTTTATGCTTCACTTAAACTAAAATTAGCATCAAAAAGCTATGGTAAACTTCTATTACACAACATTTTACTTAGGTTTAGCATGAGATTTTACATTTAAAGAACAATAACCAAGTTAAATCAATAGTAAACTTCCATAAAAAAAGACAATTTGGACAGTATTTACAATATTTTAACCTCAAATTCTTAATATAAATTGTGTTTACAATGCAAATATCATGGTAAACTTCTACAAAGGACCATTTGAATTGGGTTTACCGTGGTTTTACTAAAAATACTTTGTTTAAACTACAGTCATCAACCAAAAACTATGGTAAACATCAATTACAGTACATTTTACTAGGGTTTACCATAAGTTACTACATTTAGCAATGATTACCAAACCAAAACTATGGTAATGCATCAAACAAGTCTTCAAATTTTACTTTATTTAAACTGGTTAGTCATGTAACAAATGTTCATAAAGCACCATTTTCCTCAGTTTACTATGGAAACACACAGTAATAACACACAAACTACTAAATAACCTTCAAAACAAAAAGTAGAAAATAAACTGCATTCCTTCTTATAGTCTGACATGAGCATCTGAACGCATCTCGGCACTCTGATCTTCATCCTCTTCTTTTACCAGCATTTCTTCCCTGCGTTTCTATGGCAACGGTTCGAGCATCTCGAGACACGAGAAGAGAAATAGAGAGACACTCGGATAACAACCATTGAGACCGAAAAGAAGCTGAAGCACCTGCAACAAACCCTATAACTATCTTTTTGCTGAGTTTTATTTGGGCTTCCCTTTACAAAATGCTTTAGAGGACAATTTCAGTACAATGCTAAAGTGAACGGCAATGTCTTTCCAATTGTTTTCCATTTTAGATGAACTGATGTGGTTTAATCACTGTCCAAATGCTTCATTTAACTACAATGAGCATGCAAAACTATGGTGAATCGTCAAACAACACAACTTGACATGGATTTATGATGATTATACTACAAATACCACTGTTAAACATTGGTTTCCATTGGGTAGACGTTCATTTAAGACTGTTTAAATAGAGCTTACTACAGATTTACCACAAAATCTTCTTTTAAAAACATGACTACTATACTAAAACGATTGATAAACTCAAACATAAAAAGATATGGTAAACATAAAATGTGATCTTATTTTAACTGGGTTTACCATGCCAAATAAAAACACAATTAAACTGTAGAGTTTAGATTTGTATCCATACTAACAATTACAACATTGTACAATAGAAATCAATCCATAAAATACACCGAATACGTGAAAATATAACTATACAGCGATTTTACCACACACATTTTTTACTAAAGATTTTAATGTGTAAAATTCTACAGATATGTAGAAAAAAAAATAGAAAGACGGTGAAACATACTACAGTAATCTTTAGAAAGTGTTCAAAAGAAATAAACATTAAATCTAATATTGTACCTCCAACATTTTGATTAAATAAATCATAAACATCAACATGATGAAGAAAACAAAAGGCCAACATTTGCCAGATTGCCCAATTTAATGCAAATATCATGGTAAACATCTATAAAAACCCATTTGAACGGAGTTGACCATGGTTTTACTCCAAATACAGAATTTAAATATTGTTATCAACTAAAAACTATGGTAAACTTCCATTACAGACCATTTTTCCAGGGTTTACCATGAGTTACTACATTTAAGCAATGATTATTAAACAAAAACTATGGTAATGCATCAAACAAGTCTTTAAACACGGTTTACAATGGTTGTACTACAATATATCTATTTTGACTGTGTAAAAAAAATACAACATTTTTATGAAAGACCATTTGAATTGGGTTTACCATGTTTTTTTTTTAAATATAGTTATCAAAAAACAAACTAAACTTCCTGGCACACCCTTTTACTTGTGTTTACCATGAGTTACCACATTTAAACAACTACCACCAAGCAAAATGATGGTGAACTTCAATAAAACTTCAATAAATACTGTGTTAACTGCAGTAATCCATTTTTACTGGGTTTTACTCAAAATGTCAATTTTAACTGTGGTTACAATGCAAATACTATGGTAACTTTCCTGAAACACACTTTCAACTGGGTTTACCAGTTTGTCAAATATTCACTTAAACTAGCTATCCAAAAAACTATGATAATCTGTTTCCATTACACACCATTTTAAATGGGTTTACTATGAGTTACTACATTTAGGCAGTGCTTACCAAGCACAAACTATAGTAAACATTCATAACAATTATTACAAAAGGATTTATAATGGTTTTATTCCCAATTTAATGATTTTAACTTTGGTAACAATGCAAATACCCTGGTAAACTTCCATTAAATGACATTTGAACTGGGTTTACCATAGTTTTATTCAAAATATTCCATTCAAACTACAATTATTATCTAAAAGCTGTGGTAAACATTTGTTAATCACCATTTTATTAACATTTACTATGAGTTACTACATTTAAACAACAATTACCAAGCAAAATGATGGTGAACTTTAAAATAACTATTTAGACAAGATTTACAATGTTTTTACATTAACATTAACTGTAATTACAATGGAAATACCATGGTACACTTCCACAAAATGTCACTTAAACTGGGTTTAATCATAGTTTTATTCAAAATACTCCATTTAAACTACAATTATCATCTAAAAAATATGGTAAAGTTCTATTATACGCCATTTTTTTTAGCATTTACCACGAATTACTTCATTTAAAAAAAAAAAACAACGCCCAAGCAAAATGATGTTGAAGTTCAATAAAATAACTATTTGGACAAGATTTACAATGTTTTTGTTTTGTTTTGTTTTTTTTTTACCTCAAGTACTTAATTTTAACAGTGGTAATCCATTTTTTCCCGAAATATGTCAATTTTAACTGTTGTTACAGTACAAATACTATGGTAACTTCCATGAAATACCAGTTGAACTGGGTTCATACTAAAATTACTCCATTTAAACTACGAGTATCATCCAAAAGCTGTGGTAAACTTTTATTAGACACCATTTTATTAACATTTACCATGAGTAACTACATTTAAACAACAATTACCAAGCAAAATGATGGGAAAAGTCTCTAAAAAAACAATATACACAGTATTTACAATGTTTTTACCTTAACATTAACTGTGATTACAATGCAAATACCATGGTACACTTCCACAAAACCAACTTGAACTGGGTTTAATCATAGTTTTTTTCAAAATACTCCATTTAAACTACGATTATCATCCAAAAGCTATGGTAAAGTTTTGTTAGACACCTTTTCATTAGCATTTACCATGAGTTACAACATTTAAACAACAATTACCAAGCAAAATGATGGTAAACTTCAATAAAATAACTATTTAAACAAGATTCGCAATGTTTTTACATTAACATTAACTGTGATTACAATGGAAATACCATGGTACACTTCCACAAAATGTCACTTAAACTGGGTTTAATCATAGTTTTATTCAAAATACTCCATTTAAACTACAATTATCATCCAAAAGCTATGGTAAAGTTCTATTATACACCATTTTTTTTTAGCATTTACCACGAATTACTTCATTTAAAAAAAAAACAACGCCCAAGCAAAATGATGTTGAACTTCAATAAAATAACTATTTGGACAAGATTTACAATGTTTTTGTTTTGTTTTGTTTTTTTACCTTAAGTACTTAATTTTAACCGTGGTAATCCATTTTTACCCAAAATATGTCAATTTTAACTGTTGTTACAGTGCAAATACTATGGTAACTTCCATGAAATACCAGTTGAACTGGGTTTATACTAAAATTACTCCATTTAAACTACGAATATCATCCAAAAGCTGTGGTAAACTTTTATTAGACACCATTTTATTAACATTTACCATGAGTAACTACATTTAAACAACAATTACCAAGCAAAATGATGGTAAACGTCTCTAAAACAACGTTTTACACAGTATTTACAATGTTTTTACCTTAACATTAACTGTGATTACAATGCAAATACCATGGTACACTTCCACAAAACCAACTTGAACTGGGTTTAATCATAGTTTTATTCAAAATACTCCATTTAAACTACGATTATCATCCAAAAGCTATGGTAAAGTTTTGTTAGACACCTTTTCATTAGCATTTACCATGAGTTACAACATTTAAACAACAATTACCAAGCAAAATGATGGTAAACTTCAATAAAATAACTATTTAAACAAGATTTGCAATGTTTTTACATTAACATTAACTTTGATTACAATGCAAATACCATGGTACACTTCCACAAAATGTCACTTAAACTGGGTTTAATCATAGTTTTATTCAAAATACTCCATTTAAACTACAATTATCATCCAAAAGCTATGGTAAACTTTCATTACAAACCATTTTATTAGCATTTACCATGAGTAACTATACTTAAATAACAATTACCAAGCAAAATGATCAAAACTTCACAAAAAAATAACTATTTGGACAAGATTTACAATGTTTTTACCTCAAACACTTAACGTTAACTGTGGTTACAATGTAATACAACGATTTCCCCAATTCATACTCCTGTTCGTACTGAAAAGTGGAAAAAAATCTTGATTCACTCAAAAACAAAATATCCGAATGCATTAAAAAGTGTGCAAAAACATTTCTCATTTGTCCGTTTCTACAAAAATAACAATGAGAACCAATAACCAAAGCAGCTTTAGACGGCAGGCCATAAAGTCCCAGTGTTATCAGAGGGAACGGAATCCGCTCATACAGGCGGGAATCAGCATATCCCAGCATGCTGTTTGTTTAATGGCTTCCTTTGCTGTGCTAATCAAGCGTTCGGCCTGCTGGATTTGCAGAAACCCCTGCATCTTATTTCCAGCGCTTAAGCGGAGACTCGCACAATCTGCTGGTGAAGCGACAAGGACATCGAGAGCAAATTCAGCCAGTTCAGCAAATATGAGCCAGCGTTCGTGCTCTGGATGAGCAACGCTGCCCTTCTGAACTGCTCTCAGATCAGTTTACTGAAGCTAAACACGGCTACACGTTACCATGAAGACACACTTCTTAATGAATAACAATAAACTCGGTTCTGCATCAATTTTTACAAACATTTTTCGTTTTTACTAGCTTTTACTAACAAAAAAACACAATTAAAATGTGTATACCATGTAAATACCATAGTAAATTACTAAAACAGCACACTAAAGTTCCACTTCTCAGTGAATAACAGAATAACATTGTTTTTTACATGGTTTGTTTCAAATAAAGTATATAATTTTTACTTGCTTTTACTTACAAAAACACATTTAAATGTGTATACCATGCAAATACCATAGTAAATTACTAAAAGCAGCACACTAAAGAGCCACTTCTCAATGAATGATAGAATAACCTCATTCCTACATTGATTTTTCCATAAAAGTATATCATTTTTATCTGCTTTAACTTACAAAACACACATTTAAATGTGTCCACCATGCAAATACCATAGTAAATGACTAAAAACAGCATACTTGGGTTAGTTTCTAAATGATAACAGAATAACCTAATTTCCTTTCTACAACAATATTTCCAAAAAACTAATAATACAAAAAAAAATAAGAAATAAAAATAAACACCAAAGTAAATTGCTAAAAGCCTCACGCCCCATTTACAAGGGGCATCAGCGTCAACGCTTCCCATTAACTTTGAATGGGTGACGTCAGGCGTTGCCGAACTGCATTGTGGATCCATCAGCGCCGCTTCAGAGGTGTGGCTCGCTGAGGAAGTTGGGACTAGCTTAACTTTTCAAGCGCCGACGGAAGCGTCAGCCAATCAGATAGCTGTATGCAAATACACCAGCAAGACAGTGGCCTATTGCTGACTGAATTTCATTGGCTGACGCTGCTATGACGTTCGCTTCAGCCCCGACTTCAGACACGCCTTCTGTCAAGCGTTAGGTGCGTTCGACATGAAGCTCAGCTGCAGCCGGTGATCAACGAGATTAGCCGAGCGCAGGCGGGGCGGAGTTGAAAACGGAGCCGTCAAGACGGACAGCTGGACACTTCGGGACTCAAAGTTGCTGCAGTCATGATGACCGATCACATGGCGTCATCATATTTTTTTTTGTTATTTTTATTTATAACAACAAAACATTTACAAATAAAACAGAATACAAACTGTAGTTCCTTTTTAAACAATAAGGGAGAATTACGAATAAAATATATAACAAATGCATGAGAGAAATAAGAGGAAATGAGAGGTTAATATAAACATAAAAACGAACAGGTCTATTAAATACAAAGCAATAAGCATAAATTCTAGGAGTTAAACATCAATCTTTAGGCTAATACTTCTTGTTTGAATCTGCTAAAAAAGGGTTTACATATATGTACATTTATAGATATAAAAATTTCCCATGTAAAAAGCAAAACAAGGTGTTTTGATTAGGTCTTAATAAATGACATTATTTTGGATGATGAATGAATTTTCAAAAAAGCATTTTAATCCAAAAAGATTGTGTTGAAAAGAACAAAAGGTAAAATAAGCGAGCGATGTAGAAGTTTCCCAGAAAGAGCAGGTAGCCTTTAAACTGCTAGACAGGAAATAAAATATATATTTATATTATAATAATAAAGCCATTTTATAATTATTTAATAAAATAGTTCTTTACTTTAATTTGTTAAGAGAGCTTTAGGGGGGCAGGATCAATGATGATGATTTTCTTATTTCAAGTCTGTAAGACTTATTTGAGTTCATATTTAGGTTATTCACTAAAATATACACTAAAATATATCATTTAAATCGTTCATAGAGATGAATGCAGTAAATAGTCTGTATAAAAAAGTTAAAAAATAAACCTGTGCAAACAAGCTAACCTTTATAACCAGATTATTTAACAAAAGATGATTACTGCAGTAAATATTGTAGTCTTTTAATAAGCAAGATGTGTACAGGATAGAGAGGGTGTGAAAAGTGAATTTTTTGTTTTGAAACTTTTGAATCGGAATTTGTCCAATTATAAACCCGAAATACACGTGTTTGTTGTCATGTGGTGAACTTGGCCAATCGTGTAATATCGGTGTCGTCATTAGAGCTCCTGCAGTCGCTCTTCAGAAGCTGCATGGTCTGAGTTTGCCGTCTGATCTCGGAGCGCTGTCGCGGTACTTTGATGCCACATGTGACAGTCACGTGGCGTCGGCGCAGCATCAATCCGGACAAGATTTCTAACCAGAATGCACCGCTTTAAGACAGATTTCGATCGATCTGCGCAGCGCTGCATGAAGTCGAACGCACCTGTTGACTCAGAGGCCCCGTGTGAATGGGGCGTCACACTAGACACTTCTCAGCGAATAACATATTACATTGTTTCTATATTGATTTTTCAATAAAGATTTTTTACTCACAACAAAAAACTATTTGTGTCTACCAGGCAAATACCATAGTAAATTGCTAAAAAAAAACAGCACATTAAAGCTCAAACTTTTAATGAATAACAGAAAAACCTAATTTATACATAGACTTTTACCAAAAACAAAAAAGTTAAAAATGTGCCTGTTTTTCTTACAAAAATACATTTAAACGGGTCTAACGTGCAAATACCATTGTAAACTACTAAAAAGTAAAGATCCACATCTCAAAGAACAACAGAATAACATTGTTTCTACATCAAATTTTTCAAATAACAAATGGACCTGTTTTTATTGACAAATGTGTGCACCATGCATGCACAGTAAATGAGGTCCCACTTTATATTAAGTGTCCTTAACTACTATGTACTTGCATCAAAAAATAAATACAATGTACTTACTGTGTTTATAATGTATTTGACAACACTTGTGGTGCTTTTGAGTTGGGATAGGGGTTGGGTTATGGACAGGTTTGGTGGTGTGGGTAGGTTTAAGGGTGGGTTAAGGTGTAGGGAATCGTCAACAGTGTATTTACAAATGTAATTACAGAAGTTAATTACAGATGTAATTGCATACATGTATTTAATCAAGCATAAGTACACAGTAAATACATGTATTTACACAATAAGAACATTGTAACAAACTATTAATTCCTGTGTAAGTACATATTAGTTAAGGCCACTTAATATAAAGTGGGACCGTAAATGACTAAAAGAGCACATTAAAAGATTCTGTGTTTAAAGAATCTTTGATGTTTAAAGCACATTAAACACTTCTCAATGAATAACCTTATTTATACATAAATATTCCCAAAAATTATAACTTTAACCTGCTTTTACAAAAAAAACACATTTAAATGTGTTAACTATGCTAAATACCATAGTAAATTATGAAAAGCAGCAGACTAAAGGTCCATTTCTCAATGAATAACCTCATTTCTACATCAATTTTTCCAAATAAAACAAATTGACCTGTTTTACTTACAAACAAACACATTTAAATGTGTTTACCATGCAAATACCATAGTAAATCATTAAAAGCAGCAGACTACAGATTCACTTTTTAATGAATAACTGAATAACCTCATTTCTACTTCGATTTTTCCCACCAAAAAGGTGTAAAAAAAGAAAAAATCATAATTTTTTTCTTACAAAAAACAATTAGAATGTGTCTACCATGCAAATAGCATATTAAATTGCTTAAAACAGCTCACTAAAAATCCACTTCACAAGTAGAGAGAACAACCTTGTTTCTACATAGATTTTTCCAAAAATACATTTTACTAACAAAACAAACATTTAAATGTGTCTAGCATGCAAATACCATAGTAAAAGCAGCACACTAAAGATTCACTTCTCAATAAATAACAGAATAACCTCGTTTCTACATCGATTTTTCCAAAAAATTTATAATTTTTAGCTGCTTTTAATTACAAAAAACCCAATTTAAATGTGTCAACCATGCAAATGGCATCGTAAATTACTAAAAACAGCACACCAAAGATACATTTCTAAATGGATAACAGAATAACCTGATATCTACATCATTTTTTTTCGATAATTTATCATTTTTAATTACTTTTACTTACAAAAACCACAATTTTAATGTGTTTATCGTGCAAATATCAAAAATCATTAAAAGCAGCAGACTAAAGATTGACTTCTCAATAAATAACAGAATAATCTCATTTCTACATTGATTTTTTCCAAATAAAAATGTCATTTTTACTTGCTTTTCATTACAAAAAACACATTTAAATGTGTATACCATGAAAATACTATAGTAAAATATTAATAGCAGCACACTAAAAATTCACTTTTCAATGAATAACAGGATAATCATGTTTCTACGTTGATTTTTCCAAATAAAATAACAAATTGACTTGTTTTTCTTACAAAAAGACACACTTAAAAGGTGTATACCATGCAAAAACCATAGTTAATTACTAAAAACAGCACACTAAAGATCCAATTCACAATAAATAACAGAATAATCTCATTTCTACATCGATTTTTCCCAAAAATATAATTTTTACTTGCTTTTAATTACAAAAAACACACTTAAATGTGTCCACCATGCAAATACCATAGTAAATTACTAAAAGCAGCACACTAAAGATCCACTTTTTAATCAATGACCTAATTTCTACATCAGTTTTTCCAAATAAAATAACAAATCGACCTGCTTTTACTTACAAAAACCCATTTAAATGTGTCTAAATATCATAGCACATTACATTTAATGTTTGGCGTGATCTCAATAGAAACATGACGAGAGAGAGCGAGACAGAGTAGCCACGCCCCTTTAAAAAAAACAGCCAATAACGTTTTGTTTCATCACTGCTCTGTTAGTGAAAGTGGTTGAGCTCAAGCACATCAAAAGAAAACCGCCATGAAGGAGGCGGGGCATGTCAGATACCAGAGAGCATTTGATTGGTTAAAAGGTTTGATGAAATAATCAAGTATGAGGTGACGACAGAAAAATATTGGGCGGAAGTCACAAACTGCAAGCTTTGGATGTTTGGATATCATGTTCATATCTTCTAATTGCGAAATTTGTCACCGTTTTGAAGCACACTAGCTTATAAGTATCCTCAAAACTAGTATACTGATGCTAACATCAGATTTAACAGTATTTTTACAGAACTTTTATGAGATATTTCAAAATGCGCATAGAAATGTGGATGGAAAATATCTATTAGTTACAATGAAAGTACAAAATAATCGGAAATAAATAAATAAAACCTATTTTAGTTTGTCCCGAGAGCTTGTGCGCTACGTCAGCTGTAGTTTAAAGTTATCTCCCCGCACACTGACTCCAGGTCAGCATTAAAAAGCAGAACAGACTGTTTGGCGCTTATTTATCTCGGGTGGGTCGTCAACCATGAAAAGTGCTGAAAAGGAGGGCAGAAAATGGCTTTCGGGGGTCCCGGGGCGATCCATCATCACCGACCCATCCGTGGATCTTCATAAACACTGACATTCCCAGCACAAAAAGAGCAGAGCAGATCCTACACTATGATGATGGATGGACAGAGCGCAGATCTGCTTCTATTTACACGTTTGGAGGTTTACGAAACACAAACACAACGGAGGTTTTCACACTTCTGCTAGAGCGCTAAGAGGAGGCTTCATTCGGGACGTAGCTGAGAGCGCTAATTAGCTAAACAGGCCAGAGTGGATGATGTCAATGTGGACAGATGTACAGTGAGGGAAGATAGATAGATAGATAGATAGATAGATAGATAGATAGATAGATAGATAGATAGATAGATAGATAGATAGATAGATAGATAGATAGATAGATAGATAGATAGATAGATAGATAGATAGATAGATAGATAGATAGATAGATAGATAGATAGATAGATAGATAGATAGATAGATAGATAGATAGATAGATAGATAGATAGATAGATAGATAGATAGATAGATAGATAGATAGATAGATAGATAGACAGACAGACAGATAGCCCAGACCTCCCCTCGCTCCCTTGGATCCTTCACTAGATAGATAGATAGATAGATAGATAGATAGATAGATAGATAGATAGATAGATAGATAGATAGATAGATAGATAGATAGATAGATAGATAGATAGATAGATAGATAGATAGATAGATAGATAGATAGATAGATAGATAGATAGATAGAAAGTTGCATGGACGGACGGACGGACGGACGGACGGACAGACA